>NW_007233075.1:431972-437694 GCF_000164805.1 Carlito syrichta
GACCTGCTGGGCTCCGGCGATCCTTCTGCCTCAGCCTTCCGAGTAGCCGGAATTACAGGCATGCGCTACCACACCCAGCTGATTTTTTGATTTATTGTAGAGATGAGGTCTCGCCAGGTTGCCTAGGCGGGTCTCGAACCCTCAGGCTCAGGCATCCACTCACCTCAGCCTCCCAAAGCGTGGGATTACAGGCTGAGCCACCGAGCCCAGCTGATTGCTGTGCTTTATAGCAAGTCTTGAAATCAGGTGTGTGAAACCTTCAACTTTGCTGTTCTTTTTCAAAACTGTTTTGGCTAGTCTACTTTTTTTCTATTTCTCATATTTGATTTCTACAGAACAATCCTGTTGGGATATTGATTGGCATTGTGTTGGGTCTATAGATAGTTTTGAGGAGAATTGAAGTAGTAACTATTGAATCTTCCCCTTCATGAACACTATATGTCCCTCCATTTATTTAAATCGTCTTTAATTTCCTTAATTATTTATACTTTTCAGCACACAGATCATGCATATATTTTGCTAGGCCTATATCAAGATATGTTAATGATTTCTGTGGTATAGTAAGTGGTACTTTAAAAATTTTCATATCCAATTGTTCATTGCCCATATAAGAAATATTGGTTTTCTGCCTTACTAAGCTCACTTTTTAGTTATAAGCTTTTTAAATAATTTTTTGTTTGTATGTAGACAATGATTTTTTAGAATTTTTAAAAAGAATACATTTTGTTTTATCTATGAGTTCTAAGGATATGGATTTGTTGTTCTTACATACATATCATATGATTATCTTATGGTTCGGTTTCTTCTTGTTTTAGTGTCAATAATTTGGTACCAGGAACCAACTTAACTTGTAAAAGGCCATACTCTTGCATAGTTATGGTATATGTTTCCATGAAAAATAGCAAATAAGGAAGGGAATGTTTCTATAGTCCTCTCTGTTAATGGGATTAAAAAGAATGCGTATCTTGTGGTAGTCAGCTAAGATAAATTATAAAAATAGAAAATATCTGTTTCTAGAATTATACTTCTTTTTGCACTGCTTAGTCATTACCGTTTTATATGTATAAAAAGGTCTTGGCATTTTAATCATGTTTAAGGCCGCCTTCATATTTTATGTGATTTTTTTCAAGTTGTGACATTGCTTTAGTGAGTTCTCAAGACCTTAAAAATGAACCTTTAATTTCAGCAGATTGTGATGTACGAGAAGCATTTACAGTGTGCAGCTGCCACCTTGCTGCGATTCTACTCCTAGGGCTGTATTGATTTCTTTCCTTCTGCGTTGCCACGACTCAGTATTTCTTCTCAGTAACATAGGGTCATTGAAACAAAATGCAGGTGATTCTAGCTCTGTTTTTCTTCCTTACTTTGGTCTTAATCCCCAGATTTTCTTATATTTAGTATTTAGTAGAGGAGATTTACCCAATAGTTTGCTTACCTATTGGCTGATTCATTTTACAAAAATTTGTTTGTGAAATATATAACCTAGAACAGAAATAGAATTATTTTTTTGGCTTAATAAATGGAAAAGCATGGACTATATATTTTTTCATACACTGAACTGCCATCTCTTCCATGTATAAGAAGATAAGATTTTTAAAGATACTTAATAGCCACATTTTAGAGATAAAGTTCATTGTTGTTTTCTAGGTTTTAAAAGACCATTAGCAAAAGTCTTGCTTTCTTTTTCTATTCTCAGTCTCTTTAGCTGATATTTTTCTAGTTCAGTATCATAGGGTGTTCCCATAATAAAGCAAAAGAGAAACATTCTTGGGGAAGGATTTACCAGGGGATTAGATTTTTTGTTGTGATATTTTACTCCAGTCTTTTAATCATTTATTTATTCTAATAAATAAGAAAATTAATTTCTAATAACATTAATTATAGGCTGAGATTTCTGGACCCAGGAGAAACTTCTTTGATCACAGGATGGTGATCCAGCCTGAGGACAGGACATGAACACCTTGGCCTTGAGTTCTGCAGCAGTCTCAGGGATGCTTAATAGCCCTGTACTTACACTTGACGACAGTTCCTAATACTGTGCTGTGTACTTGAAGTGTACTAAGTGTGCTCAGAGAGCAGGTCTTACATGTTCTCACCACGAGGTATAAGCATATCAAAACATCACATGGATACTTTCAATATGTACCATTTTTATTTGCCAACTATACCTCAATATAGCTGGAAAAACTATTGTTACCCGTTGGAATACTTAATGAAAGCAACTTATGAAACATAATTTCACAGTCATGTTTTCCAAATGCACCTTTGTGAAATCTGAGAATGTTCAGGGCTGTCTGATGCTGCTATCTCAGCTGGTGTGTGAGGGGAAGATGGTGGAAGTGTGTTCTGCAGGGCCTCTCTCCCCAAGGCATCTAGGGGAATCCTTCTGCTGCCTGGGTGCTCTAGCTCCCACTTACCTACAGATGGGTTCTGGTGGGTGATTTTCCTTTGTTTTGCATGAAAAGCTTAAGCTCTGCCTGCCTTTTCCTCCTGTAACCCTCCGGCAGCACAGAGCCCACAGCCCTGTCCCACCTCGATGGAGGAGCAGGCTGGGACTCAGCAGGGCTCTGACCTCATCTGAGGGACTGCGCATCTTAAGACCTGTGAAAGTTAGCCACACTCTTGAAGTTCCAACAACTTAAAAAAAAAACTGGAAATGACATGAGAGTCTGGTAGCAACAGAACTTTTTCCTAACCAAATTGGAGAGTTATATAGTTAACCGTGGCATGTCGTAAACAGCTCACTGCTGTTCTTTTGTATCTGTTATTTAATATCCTTTATTAATGATTACTTTCAGGAGAAACAATTAGTTTTCTCAGTTCCTGATTGGGAAGATTATGTGGTATATGTTTGAATTAAAGTGTATATTAGTATATTCAATATAGATTTGCTTTCTTTAATAAGTAAATTAAAAGATTAGTTAATAATTCTAGGTTAGTTATAGACAAATAAAACTAGACTTCTGATGCCTTATGAAACACCCTAGCAGAAGTGTGCATAGATTATTTTTTGTGAAGACAGCTGTCTTTTAGTCTTTTGTTTGAGGCTTACCTCAAGATTTTGACGGTTGATTTATACAAATACATTTTTAATTGAATAAAAATGGCTTGAATATATAAAAGGCCAAGTTATTACTATAATAACATGTACTTAAATGAAAGATACATTTTAGAAATGTGGTTAAGTGATGATATGTTGATAAGAAGGCAAATTAATTATAAATTTCAGAGAATTTAAGGTACAGATCTGTTACTAGTTTACAGTTAATTTTCATTATTTGTTTTTTATTATAAATACATTTTTAAGACATCTTGCTGAATTTCTTAGTGGTTCCTTTGATAGTCCTAGGTACCGTGACACTGTTCAAGAGGCCAAATGTCCTGTTCTAATAAACCATAGTAAATACAGATAGTACTATCTGTGTGATACATCTTTTAGCTTTAGCTGTTAGTTTGGTCTGGAGCCTTATGTCAAAGAGATAGGAAAGGAAGTTAAAAAAAAATCTTAAAAGAGACAGAAAACAAAATGCAAGGTGAACCAAGAGTTTACATTCAAATGTGCAGGTGGTACTGGTTTCCTAGAGAATAAAAACACCATGATGTTCAGAAATTTGTGTGAGTTAGAAAAAGGATAGTTCAATCTAAACCATAGGTTTTGGATACAAATTTGGTTTAAACATGCAAAGTTTTGCTTTTTGACAACATGCATTTATGAAAGAATGTTCATAGTTATTCAGGTAGTATGTACTATGCGGGGCTGTGCCAGGCATCTGGAATACGAAGTGTGTGTGGTTTAAGTGTGAACCTGGTGTAGGGCTCTGGACTGAAGGTTGTGTTCCCCAAAACTCATATGTTGAATTCTAACCCCTGAGGCAGGGTCCTTGGCTGGTAACCAGGGATAGATGAGGTCATGAGAGTAGGCCCTCATTAAAGGATTAAAGGATTATTGCCCTTGTAAAAATGGGGGGGGGAGTGGAGGGGGAGTGGGGGAATGTCTCTTCTGCTCTCTGCCATAGGCAGACACAATTAGAAGGTGGCCATTTGCAAACCAGGAAGCAGACCTCCACCAGACTCCAGATCTGCCAGTGCTGAGTGTGGACTTCCCAGCTTCTGGAACTGTGAGAAATAAATGTTCATTGTTTAAGCCACCCTGTTTGTGGTAATTTGTTATATCAGCCCTAACTAACAAAGACATATAGCCACAGTATGGAAAAGAACTGTGTATTGAGAAGACACCCAGATAAGCAATTTAAAAGAAGTATGAGAGGGAAAGTGCAAGGTACTGTAAAAGCGCATGGCAAAAGGAATGCGAAACCCCATAATTCCCAGTGCCTTGGATGGTATCCTCAAAGGGTGCTACAGTGATGGAAAGTGAGTAGTCCTAGACCATATGCTGCTCTACTTCCACCTGAGATAATTTAAAGGTAAGACCCTAAAGGCGTCCAACTGTTTCTGAATAATGCAACCACATCCCAGAACAAAGCTCAGGAACATTCATAGAAATAGAAAAGATCCAGCCAGGCTCGGTAGCTCAGCGAATAATCCCAGCACTTTAGGAGACGGAGGCAAGTGGATTGCCTGAGCCCGTGGGTTCAAGACTAGCCCAGGTAACTTGGCAAGACCTCACTCCTCTCTACAATAAATCAAAAATAAGCTGGGTGTGGTAGCACATGCCTGTAGTTCCAGCTAGTTGGAAGACTGAGGCAGAAGGATCACTGGAGCCCAGCAGGTCGATGCTGGGGTGGCCGTGAGCGTGCCACGGCACTCAGCCTGGGCAACAGAGTGAGACTCCAACTCAAAAAAAAAGAAAAGAAAAGAAATAGAAAAGATCCACGTCCAATAAAGTGAAATTCACAGCACCTGGCTCTCAATCAAGCATTGCCAGGCGATGCAAAGAAGCAGGAAGTCTGCCCATGGTGAAGGGGAAAAGGAATTAAAACCAAGCTATGACCGACACAGATGTTAGAATTAGCAGACCAAAACATGAAAACAGTTGTTATAATGTTCTGTATATTCAAAAGATCAGGAGAGAGATGGGACGTTTAGGTAGAAATATGGAATATGGAGAAAGAACCAAATCAAACATCTAGGGATGGAAAATATACCAGATGGATTAATGGCTAGTTAGACACTGCAGAAGCAAAGATTAGTAAACTTGAAGACATGGCACTAGAAACTGTTCAACGGCAACCTTCTCAGTCCCCTCCTGCTCTGGGAGCTTTTTTTGTCCTCTCAATAAATCCACTTTCTAAAAAAAAAAAAGAAAAAAGAAATGAAACTGTCCAAAATGAAACACACACACACAAAGACTAAAAGAAAAGAAGAGGAGGAAGTAGGAGAAGAAGAACACAGTGGCAGCACCCTGGGACATACTCCAGCAACCAGGATGCTGGAGCTGGAATCACCCAGAGAAGAGGAGAGAGGTAGGGACAGAGGAAACACTGACAGAAACCATTGCCAAGGTTTCCCAAATTTTATGAAAATTGTAAATTTAGAGATCCAAGACTATTAAAGAACCCAAGCACAAAAACATGAAGAAAAATGCTCGTGAGCATCAAATTGTCCTAAACCAGGGGCAAAGAGAAACTCTGAAAGGCGCCTGTAGAAAAGCCACATGATAATTCCGCGCCTTTGGGAGGCTGAGGTGAGTGGATTACCTGAGCCCGTGGGTTCGAGACCCGCCTGGGCAGCGAGACCTCATCTCTACAATAAATCAAAAAAT
>NW_007233075.1:437827-515545 GCF_000164805.1 Carlito syrichta
GTGGCCGGGAGCAGCCACTGCACTCCAGTCTGGGCGACAGAGAGACTCCAACTCAAAAAAAGAAAAAGAAAAGCCACATGATACAGAGGAGGAATGATATGAAGGTCAGCACATTTGCTGTTAGAAGCAGTGCATGAGGAAAGACAGAGGAACGACATCTTTAAAGTACTGAGGGAACAAACACCAACCTCTAACCCTTCAGAGGCAAATCGGGTGACCATGAAGGCTCTCTGCATCCATGTGAAGGAGGGGAATAGCATGGAAGAAGAGGAGTGTAACGTGAGATTAGGGAGGATGGATCACAGAGGTCAGAAAAAACCTGAGAATGTGTTGTCATGGAGTTTATAAGAGCTTTCTTTTTTGTTTGTTTGTTGAATTTTTTAAATTTTAATTTTAATGTTAGAGATGTGGGGTACAAGTGACGATTTGCTACATAAGTAAATTGTGTGCTGGTGAGGTTTGGGCTTCTATCTAGTGGGCCCTCTCTCCCTCTAGTAGTGGATGTGGTACCCAATGGGTGGTTGTGTGCCCCTTGTCTCCCCTCCCTCCCTCCTCCTGCTAGCAGTGCCCAGCATCAGTTGTTCCCACCTTTGTGCTCAAGTGCCCAGTATTTAGGGCCCACTAATGAGTGTGAACATGTGGTATCCAGCTCTTTGTTTCTGTGATAGTTGACTTAGAATGGTGGTCTCCAACTGCATCCATATTGCTGCAAAGGACATGATTTTGTTCTTCTTTGTGATTGCATAGTATTCTGTTGTGCATATGTGCCACATTTTCTTTATCCATTCCACTTTTGAGGGACATCGGGGTTGGTTCCATGTTTTTGCTATTGTGAATAGTGCTGCAAAGAATATACACATGAAGGTGTCCTTTTGGTAGAGCAATTTGTGCTCCTCTGGGTATAGTCCCCAAAGTGGGATTGCTGGGTTATATAGCAGCTACATTTTTAGTTCTTTGAAAAGTTACCACATTGCTTTTCACAAAGGTTGAACTAGCTTACATTCCCACCAACACATCAACAGTAAGTGTTCTCTTTTCTCCACAGCCTCACCAACATTTGTTGTTTTTGACTTTTTTTTTGAGTTGGAGTCTCACTCTGTCGCCCAGACTGGAGTGCAGTGGCCGCTCCCGGCCACCGCAGCCTCGACCTGCTGGGCTCCGGCGATCCTTCCGCCTCAGCCTTCCAAGTAGCTGGAATTACAGGCATGTGCTACCACGGCTGATTTTCTGATTTATTGTAGAGATGAGGTCTCGCTGCCCAGGCGGGTCTCGAACCCGCGGGCTCAGGCAATCCACTCACCTCAGCCTCCCAAAGGCACGGGATTACAGGCTGAGCCACCGAGCCCGGCCTTTGCCTACTTTTTAAAGGGACTTTTTCTTCTGTCAATTCATTTGCGTTCCTTTGAGGCCTGGACATTAGGCCTTTGTTGGATGCATAACTTGCAAATATTTTTTCCCATTCTGTGGGTTGTTTCTTTACTCTCCTGATGGTTTCTTTTGCTGTGCAAAATCTTTTTAACTTGATAAGGTCCCACCTATCAATTTTAGTTTTTGCCGCAATTGCTTTTGGAAATTTGGCCATGAATTCATTGCCTAGGCGGATGTCTAGGAGGCTGTTCTCTAGGTTTTCTTCTAAGGTTTCTATAGTTTGAAGTTTTACGTTTAAGTCCTTGATCTATTTTGACTTAATTTTTGTATATGGTAATAGGTAGGAATCCAGTTTCATTCTTTTGCTTTTGCATGTGGTTAGCCAGGCCACTGGCACCATTTGCCAAATATGGTATCTCTTCCCCAATGTTTGTCTTTGTCAGCTTTGTCAGAGATGAGTTGATTGAAGGTTGTAGTTTTATTTCTGGATCCTTTGTCCTGTTCCATTGGTCTATAGAGTGTTTTATGGACCAAGGACTGGTGTGAGCAGTTCTACATGTATTAACTTAATTTTGACTGCAATCCTTTGTGATAGGAATTATTATATCCCAATTTTGAAGATAATAAAATGAAATGCCATGAGGCTAAGTGATGTGCCCAAGAAATGCACAGCTGACATGTGACAGAATTGTGCACTTGGACGATGGCCTGTGTGTTCTTGGTCAGCACATCATGCCACCTTTTTAGCAGGATGGGAAGGAAAGAGGTGCTGCAGGACTTGGCAGTGAGATTTCACTGGTCTCAGTAGTCAGTGGCCAAGCAAGGCCAAGCTGGACTCAAGGGAGGAGTGCATGGAATGAAAGAAGGGCAGATGAGTCTTTCATGAGCCCTGGCCAGGAAGGGCACGGGCAGGGAGTGGGGGATGCTGCTGGAGACTCGAATGGCGTTTTTATGATGGACAGATCCTAGATAAAGGAGCCAGCAAGTCATGAGGGGCTGCAACTGAGGAGTCATCAGGGAGGGCAAGAGAAGAGACTGCGGGGAGGCTCTGGGACTCACAGCACAGGTAGAGAGAGGCCAGAGAGAAGGGCCTCCCTCACCACTGTGGAGGGGCAGAGTACAGGGTAGGTGCATGGAAGCTCATGGGTCTCCCCCATCCCAATTCCTCCATCTCAGGCCCTCTCCATGGATTCTAAACAGGGACAGGCATTGTCAGTCAGCAAGTCGTGGCTCATGGAACTTGGATGTCTCTTGGCTAAAGGGGAGAAGGAAGAGAATCCTCCACTTGGCTGTTGAAATACAGGTTTTTAAACCCAGATAGCTGAGGAAGTCATTCTGGGAGATGCCCCTCCAGCAAAAAGGATTGTTACCACTCTCAAATGTTCCATGTGCAAGCACTGTGGGAATGACCACAGTCCTGGACGTCCTGTGCTGGGGTCAATCTGTGCTGATGGCAAGGCCTATGTATAAAGGTCATGTGTGAAGATACTGTGTGGGACTTTCTAGAATGTGGGTCTGCAGCCCACTGGCTGACTGTAAATGAGGTGCTGTCTGGGACCTCACTAGAACACAGCCATGTCCATCCTTGGTCACATCTACAGCCACCCTGCCACATGGAAAGTAAAGAGTCACAACAGAGCCCCTGGGGCTGTAGAACCCCCTAGATTTACCGTCAGCTCATTTTCAGAAGTGTGTTGACCTCCTGTCTAGAACAATAAGGCAGTAAAGACATGGGGGAAATTTGAGAAAAATACTAAAAATGTGGAGAGAACTAGAAGATATTTAGAATATATTAAGTGAAAAATCACTTTTCAAACTGATGTACATTGTACATGAATCTCATTTTTATTTAAAAGATTTATATGACATGTTAACAGTAGTTGTTTCTGAATGGTGAGATTATGCTCGATTTTTACTTTCTTACTGATTCTTATGTGTTTCTGATCTTTGTCAAGTAAGCACATGTTAAGTTATTGTGTTAATAAATCAACTAGTCGTGGGTCAAGATGAGAACATAGATGCCAAGGCTCACTAGAAGCAGAGTTGACTGAGCCAGGCTAAGGGAGGTTCCCAGAGATGTGTGAGGAAGGCTTATTGCTGGGGACCAGGAAACTGAGGAAGGCTGATAGCTGGGGACCAGGAAGCTGAGGAAGGCTCATTGCTAGGGACCAAGAGACTGGAGAAGTTTTTGATGATGTCATTAAGAGCGCCTTCAGACTCCTGAATTCCTTATATTTAATGAACATTTGCAAGGGCTGGTGTATGAGCAATCCCTAAAACATAGTTGACTACAAAAAAATCCACCAAAATAGAACTATATATATATATATTTAAATTACATTTAGGAAGCATTCGGAAATGTTCCTTATTTTCAAAAATACAGATTTTTAAAACTTAGTTTATGGAGATGCTTTTAATTTTGTGACTTATAGGTAATGCTTTATATTAGTGATTTGTTTTTAATTAGCAAAACTAAATTTAGTTTTTTGCTGTAAATAAAGCCTGTAGTTTAATAAATTATAAAAGTGGAGGGCTTTGTTTGCTTTGTGAGAAATCAAAATTATGCCTTTTAAAAAGGCAAACAGATCTTATTTGGGCGAACCTAAGTCAGCAATTACAGAAAGCAATCTTCTTGGTGAGGTGCTGCTGGTAACCCAGGTGGACCTCGAGTCACTGTGCTATGGTGTTCAGGCAGCCCCTATGCTCTCTCAGGGTCTCAAGTATGTCCTTATAGGCATCAAGTTGGTTTCAGTGGCTCTGCCATGTTAGGAGTTGTTGAAATAGAAGAGAAATCAAATCTTACCAAATCCTATGTCTTAAGTCAACATATTTTCATTTAAATTATCATTCTTAATGGTATTTATTATCCCTGTGGTGAACACAGCATTTGTTGAGAGCAGTCTCAAGATTGAAGCTTAATGTTTGCATTACCACTTGCCTGTAAGTTGTCATGCAAACAAGCAAACAGAAAAGCAATGCAAAACGCAATGCTCACAACCATTTCTTCTATTTGCCCTTTAAATATGTGTCAAACTGGTTGGTGATTCATTAACTATAAGCTAAACTAAATATAATTGGCAGGAGGAATTTTTATGTAACCTTGTTAAAAAATTAAATCAATGGAGAATGAGTCTCAGAAGAAGGATATACATGAATATACATAGTGTTTTTATGTAAAATATTTAAGCCTGCGTGTCAATTAAATATTAATATATAAATTACAATAATGTAAAATTGAATAAGTGTAATTATGTGTTTAAAATTATATACACATACGCAGTCATATGTATATGTGAATATATATGTGTATGTAAATGTATATGCACATATGTGTATGCTTTTTTCCTTAAAATTTTTTAGTAAAAATAACTAAAAATAAAATTCAAGGGTACATGTGCGGGTGTGTTACATGGGTGTGTAGCGTGATGGTGAGGTGTGGGCATCTGTTGAGCCCATCACCCAGGGTGTAAGTATGGCACCCAACGGGTGGTTTTTCTGTCCTTGTACCCTCTCTCCCTCCCTCCACCTTTAAGAGTCCCCAGTGTCTACTGTTCCTTCTTTGTATCCATGTGTGCTCAGTAAAGATCCCACTTACAAATGAGAACATGCTGTGTTTGGTTTTCTGTTTTTGTGTTAATTTGCTTAGAATAATTGCATGCACATTGCTGCAAAGGGCAGGATTTTGTTCTTCTTAATGGCTGTGTAGTATGATTTTATCCATCCTTTTCACTCACCAGTATGACCGTGAATAACGGAGTGATTTTGAATGAAAAAGCTTTAGTTATAAATGTATTTACAAGGAATTTCCTGTTAATGAAATTCATTATGTTAGGGAGTTATTCAAAAGGGAAGTGGTAGAAGCCCCACTTCTTCAGGTTCAGCAAGGCACTAGAATAATTTACACACCATTGGGAGCCAACTGCACTGGCCGTAGATGGAGAAGGTATCCTAACAGATCCTATCCATATTTGACTTTTATTATTCAAGTTGATTTTAATCATAATGTAGACCGGAATCTGTTGTTGTTGCTTGGGCAAGCACTTCTTTTTAAAAAATTAATTAATACATTTCTCATTTATTCAGGAAGTCTCTAATGGCATTTTGGGGGAAAGGAAGCTTATTAGCTTCCTGCCTGAGTCATGCCGTTTTTATTTCTTGTTGAAACTCTGGTGTTAGCCCAAAGCTAATGTTGGACAAAAGGAAGGAGTAAAGAAAGAGAATAGGAGAGGAGGGTAAGGAAGGAAGAAAAAGGAAAACAAGAAAATCAGCTGTGCAAACATTTAGTTCATTTGCGTGAAGACAAATGAATTGTAAAATTTTCTGCTAGCAGCCACATCCTGGCATGGCCCCTTTCTGCCCTGGCTGCCTCCGCTCCTGCTGCCGGGAGGATGTGGGTTTATTATATAGAAACACGTGAGGCCATGTGTGTGTCTTGATGATGTTTTTTGTTACTGAACATAAAGGAAAGTTATGAATTTTAATGAAGTTAATCTAGTTATATATTTTTCTGAGTTTCACATGACCACTGGAAAGTAAAGAGATGTCTGTGTAACTGAGTTTGTTTCATGATGATGCAGATATTACAAGTGAAGACAGTGTCCAGAGTCTGTAGTTTAACTGCTAGTGGAAGGTGCAGCGTGTATCACACTCCTGCTGGGAAGGGGACAGCTTGAGTGACTGAAAATGCATAGTTGCTGTAAGTGTTTTCGTATTAAAAACCATAGAAAGTAAAACTCAAAGGAATCTTGACTTGTAGGGTTCACCAAAGGGTGAGTGGAGAGGCTCATGAGGGTGTGTCACAGGCTAACCGACTATGCTTGGAAGCATGACAGGGACACTTCCTCCGTCATGCCTGAGGGCTGAGGGCTGCCGTCAGAGCCTTCTTTCCAAGATGCCACAGGTAGTAGCTCGAGTCTACCCTGGGTTTGCCAGCAATTAAGTGCTTGTCCCATTTTCACAGCTTTCCTTGCAAATTTTGTCCCACCTAAAGTAAGGAGAAAGCATGACCTGTGTTATGCAAGGTTCCCTTCCCCTTTTTCTTCTAAAGTAAACTCTTTTTCTCAAATATTATTCTATCTTTAGAACCCATCTTCCAGGCTTTGTGGCTTATATGAATATTAAGTTGTCTCAGAAAATCAAGCACAGAGGTCGTTAGTGGTGAGGGCGAAGAAGAAGGAATAGGTGTGAACTGCACACTCCTCCTGGCTCTGCTTGGCCCCACAATGCAGGTGGTGAACTCAGGGACTTGGCCACGGCCCAGGACAAGGGCAATGGGGAATGAAAGTCTGTGCCTTCCCTGACCTGGGCCATGGAGTCTTGCCACCACCCCTACTCCTTGGACTGTTGCTGTATGACTGGCTTTGGCCGCCAGGCAGTCTTCCAGGCATCCCCTGTCACAACCTGCTTTTCCTCTTTCTTTTTCAGGTAAAGAGACTATTACATACTGTGTCTTAGATATTGCTCTATATATGGATTAAGAAGAATTTGTGAATTCCAAACCTGCTTTGCATTTGTGTGCTCTTCATAATGACTAAAAGTTTGTCACCATTTGAGGCACAGGTTAACTAAAAATTCAAACTAGCCCAAACTGCATTTTTGTTCTGCCACCACCTCCTCATAGGCACACCTTTATATTACTTTCTGTAAATCTTGTATTACTTTGTTTTGACTGTGTAAATCTCTTCTTTCTTAATACAGTTTCTGATTACAATTAAATACTGGGTTTCCTTGACTTCGTAAATATAGATATTTATTCTGACCATTAGTACATGGACCCGACCATGTCATATGATTTTGAGGACTAGTGTTAAACATTCGTTAGAGACTCTTGTCTGCTTGTGTGTCTCTCTAATAAAAAATTAACACAGATATTCACATATTCATCTACCCAGCTCATGTGATTGGCTTTATGCTACAAAACAAAATAAGCTGTGGCCAGTATTTTCCTAATCTCAAGTGAGGGTATCTGGGAAATAAATGTCAGCCAGATGCCAAGTATCTATAGGAGGCCACTAGTGAAGTATGAGCTGATACACTGGTACCTTGACTGTTAACTTGTTTTCTGAAAATAGTCTGCTCTGAGTTCCTAGAGATTCCCCCCAAAATGTACAATGAGCATCAACATGGATAATTATATATATTGAATAGTTATCAACATTTTAAAGTAATAGTCTTGCAGATATATGTTTAAAGTACCAAGACAGTGACATAAAAACAAATATAAATTGTCATTATTTCCAGTTTTGGTAAAGGATACATTTTTACATTTTAGAAAACTTAATTTTATACTATTTTCAGTACAAAATTGAAATATAATTATAAAACCTTTACTTGACAGGTGGCCAACAAAAATTTTAAGCAAGATTTAAGTTGAGAGCATAACTGGAGGAACTGTAGTTATATTTCTTTATAAAAATACATATTTTATGTAAATAAGTAATAAATACTTTTACTTTTAATAAATAACAAATATAGGTGAAAAAACTCTCCCTGAAGAATTCTTTGTTTTTCAAGCTTTCCCACTGAGAAAGACTGGTCTACCAGAATTTATAGGCTAACTCTGTAAAGAACCAGCATTCTCATTTCTAGAAGTTTTAAAATCATGAGTATGATAAAATTCCAAAACTGGATATCTAAGGTGCTTCATTTGAAATGCCGTTAATTAGGAAATTTGTGCTTATGTTAAGTATCTTCTGCATATAAAATTAGGAGATTTATTGTCATCAAGTAGATATATATACTTACAAAAAATCAGATTTTATTTATCTAATTCCTGAAACCAAATGTATTTTTAGTGCAATGAGCTAACACAGAAAGTGAAAGTTCTTAAAGACTAGACGATTAGTTATTTTAAAAGTGAGAAGAAATTGATTTCTAGTTAAGTATAATAATGTGAACTTACTTTTTTCAGATTGCTAAACTTATTTTATAGTAAAATATAATGCCTGTGTTTGGGAGCTCAGAATTAGCTTGATACGTTCTCATCCACAATTGGAAACAGACCAAATCCTGAAGTGATAGCTGCGTGGTTAAGTCAAAATGAGATTTGTTGATCTTGTTGCGATTTATGTAGAGAATAAAAACCGTCTCATTCTGCTTACCAACCAAGGGTTATGATGAGGTTTTAGATCATTTGTCCAAAATCAAAACAAAGGTCAAAAAGTGAATAAGCGTGATTTTTTCATGCCCATCTTTTAAAAATCTTTAAACTTTTACTTTTAATTTTCTCATTAATAAAGTTACTTTGGTAAAAAAAAAATTGAGTAATTTAATATGACATTTTTGTAATACTATTTATTCAACATCTAACTATTGAGTGTAAGGTGCTGAATGGGATTTTGTTAGATAATACATGAATATAAGACATGATGTGGCCATCAAAGAGTTTTTCATCATCTTTCAATAAAGGGGCTAAAAAATGATCAGTAAAATCACTATCACTTCATGGCCCATCTTAGTAAGTTCACTGCAGGCAGAGGCAGGATTTTCGAGTCATCTTGTTTTAACTCACACAGATATCGGGAAGTCCTGTTTGGGCGGAAGGGATGCTCAGTAGGTCCATAACTAGGACGTTTTCCAAGGAGTTCTGGGCCTGATGTGATGCAATCTGAACACATATTTATTTTCTGAAATGTATGCTTCAAAACAGTTCATTGTAAACTGGAGAAGAAAGTTCAGAGACTTCTGCATGTCCTCTGTCTCTTCCATACAACCTCCCCCCTTCTCCCCGCCTTGCGACGTCCTGCACCACAGTGATGCATGAGTTCAGCCACAAACCTGCATTGACACAGCATTATCACCCAAGTCCACAGTTCCCATTAGGGCTCACGTTCCAAGGGAATAGAAATGTGTGCAGTGACAGGGACCCGCTACTACAGCCATTACAGTGTAATCCAGATCAGCTGCTTTGCCCCCAAGATCCCAGTGTTCCACCTGTTCATCCCTCCCTCCCCAGCCCTAGAAGCCCTGGATTTTTTTTTTGTCTCCTTTTGCCTTTTCTAGAATATCATATAGTTTGGATCACACAGTGTGCTGCCTTTTCAGATTGGTCTCTTTCAGTTAGTAATATGCATTTCCATTTCCCCCATATTTCCGTGGCTCTAGTTCATTCCTTTTTAGTGCTGAGAGAGATCACATTGTCTGACATACCGTGGCTTCTTTCTACACTCACCTACTGGAGATCGTCTCAACTGCCTCTGGGTACTGACAGTTATGCATAGAGCTGCTGCAAGACATCCATGTGCAGACTTTTGTTGGGCAAGTTTTCAACTCCTTGGGCAAGTACCAAGGAGAGCATTTGCTGGATCCTATGGTAAGAGGATGTCTGATTTTGTGAGAAGCTGCTAGGCTGTCTTCCACAGTGGCTGTATCATTTTGCATTCCCACTAGTAGTGAGTGAACGTTCCTGATGCTCTGTGTTCTTGGTGGCATTTTGTGTTGTCGGTGTTCTGGATTTTGAACTGAACATGTATTTCTTGATAGACTCTTTTTTTTTTTTTTTTGGCCAAGATTTGCGCTATCCTATAAAAACTCAGATTATAAGTGAGATTAGCTGAAAATTTCTAGCAATCATTATTCTAATAAATTACTAAGATAATTCTTTGTGAGTGATTTTTTTTGAGAAAATGTATATAGTCAGGCTTTATAGAACATATGGTGACATTTTATATTTAATATTTATAAGATTATCATTGTGTTAGCAGGCAGGTTTCTTTTGAGAAGTCATTTTTTATAGAAATAATTGATCAGTAAGTTTACTGATTTTCTATTCTCCAGTAACCTTTCCAGAAGTTACCATGGATTATTATTTTACTAAAATGAATGGATAGGAAAAATGGAAATAAAATTTGTTCTAATAAAAATAAGGCATTTATAACAGACTAGTAGTTTTACCTTTGGATATCTATATAAATGATTCTTCTAATGAAAAATATTTTCCCTTAGACCTACCTCAAAGACCTATTGTAAGTGTAACTTAAGCGTAAAAAAGACTAATCCTCTTGAAAGTTATGATTCAAGACACTCAGAAGTACTCATACATCCTGTGGTAGCCGCATTGTTTTTTCTGGTTAGTGTTCTGGCATAGGGGAAAAAAAAGAGACATTTTCAATTATCACCTAAACACTGACTTCTGTATCCACATAATAACCCAACTATGTAACAAGGATTGGAGAGTATATTGGGTTTAGGTATGATATAGTCAATCTGAAGGGGACCATGGCGTAGGGTAGCTGGGTGGTCAAGAATGCAGGCTTTGGAATTAGAACTGGATTTAATGTTGAGATTTTGCTGCTTAGTAACGTGTGTCCTTGGATGAGTTGGTTAAGGTGTTTGTGGCATAGCTACCTCACTTGTAATGTGGGAAAGATAGCATCTGTTTGTGGCCATTTTAACGATGGCAGGAGATACCATGCAGTCCTCAGAATAATGTCTGATACCCAATAGGTGCTCAGTAAGTGCAGCCGCTGTTCTTGTTGTTCTCAAGATTAGCCAGGCTTATACTTACACCTTCTTTTTAAACTCATGACGGAAAAGGAAGGGCAGGGTGTTTCTGCTGTCCAGCTCACCAGGAGCGGAGTGGCAGTAGATTCTGGGAGCAAAGGCTCATGACAGGGAGATTTAGAATATCTTGCTGCCTTTTCATAAGTCAGTTCGGTCTTCCTGCCTCTTCAGCAACACCTTTTGTGGTGTCAGAATGAAGGATTCTGCACTGACTCTGTTCCCTCCTCATCTGGCGTCCATTGATCTCTGCATGCTACAAGGTTGATGCTTTTCCAAGCTGCTCTGCTTTGCCCTGGCAGCACAAAACATGCCATGCTCATGACTGTAATGTCCCAGCGTGTGTCACAGCTAACATGTCTCCAGCACATGTGATGCATCCAGGAGTCCCATTGCTGCAAAGACCGTGTCTGCAGCAGAGATGCTTGGTTCCTTACTTAGCTTAACCACATGTAAACTGTGTGGCGATATTTTAGACTTTACTCCAAACCTAATGATTTATATCACTATTGTAAGTATTGGCACTACTAATGATTTCTATGACTGTTCCTTACACTTATATCTTCATGTTTTGTGTTAATCAAGGTAGGCAAGTAGTTGTAAAAGCAACCCTAGATCTCAGTGCCACTGTGGGTAGGATTGGCAGAGAGAATAAAAGATGCCAATTAAATTTGAATTTCAAATAAGCAGTGGAAAATTTTTAAATATACATGTGTTCTGAATATTGCATAGACATATAGGTGGATCTTTAATGCTGCATTAGACATCCTTATATAAAACTTACTTGTTTATCTGAAATTCAGACTCAGTAAGGCCTTCTATGTGTTTGCTGGTTGAAGTGGCAGGCCTGCATTGTAGACAAGTGATGTGGAGTAGGCAGGGCGCTGCCTTCCACAGTCACTGAGCGGTCTGTGTTTCTTCTTTCCCAGGTGCCCTTGCATGTTAGGCCACGTCCTCCTTGACGTTCAGCCCCTATATGGATGACAACAGGGCACACGTGGAAGTTCTGTGGGAGGTTTAGGGCCAGACTTGGACACCTCTCCTGGTCATACCCTTGCACACATCACCCACACTCAGTCCTATGGTCTCTGCTCGTGTGGTCTTGAGCTGTGGATCCCAGAGGAAGAAACAGGTTAGAGAGCAACCAGACTCTACTATATTCCCTTGTCCACTAAACCAGTGCCATCATGATTGTTTTTATTTTAGAGCTTTGGCCTTTTGAACAAGTGGGAAATCAGCTCACTTACTCTTGGTTTTGTCCCCCCCCAAAAAAAAGATTCCTTTTAAACATTCTCTCCTCTTATGTCTTTCCCTGGAATCATCAAAATTAGTTGAACTATTTCTCCAATGGTTAGTTAGACTTTAACAATATCGTGTCTAGACAAAGTTCAAGGTGACACAGACCTGCCCGTTTCTTGTTCTGAAATAGGCTGAAAGGCACCCTATCCATAGCTGTCCACTGAAAAGATACAGATTGCCTTCTGGAGTCAAACAGACTTCATCTGATGATGAGATAGGAAGGTGGATGTCCAGTGTTGCAGCCAAGATAAAGACTTGCATTGTGAAGATGGAGTTTGTACTTGAGGGTCTGAGTAGATAATTGCTGGTAGCTGCACACTACTTGTCTCAGGACTGCACAGCACACACATCATTGTGATCCACTTATATACATTACATTCTTTGTTAAGAGCCTAAATACCTTTAGCAGAGTAGTTATACGGTATTTAAGAAGTAGAAAAAATAGTCTTTTAGATGACTGTTTTAAAATGACATTTTATTTATTCAGTTCTTCATTCTTTCATTTAGCAAATCATTATTGGATGCCTTCTAATTGTAGGATGGAGCATGTCTAGATAGAGCATGGTTGGAAAAATATATAAGTAGCCACAGTTACAGTGATGGGAATTCTTATGTTTAATTCTTGAGATTGAAAGGATACCCTCAGTGTCAAGTTTTTTGAGTCACATAGAAGTGTCCCTCAGAGATAATGCAGTTTAGTTTCAGACGGTAACATTTTTTAAAAAATTGTGATAAAGTGAGTATTGCAATAAAATGAATCACACAAATTTTGGTTTCCAATGCATGTAAAAATGATGTTTACACTGTACTTCAGTCTACTAAGTGTTTGCAATAACATTACATCTAAAACAGCAATGTACATACCTTAATTAAAAAATACTTTATTGCTAAGGAATGCTACCAATCATCTGAGCCATCAGCAGGTTGCAATCTTTCTGCTGGTGGAGGGTCTTGCCTCAATGTTGATGTCTGCCAATTGATCAGGGTAGTGGTTGTTGAAGGTTGAGGTGGCTGTGGTAATTTCCTAAAATAAGACAACAGTGAAATTTGCCATATTAGTTGCCTCTTCCTTTCAGGGAAGATTTCTTTTTAGTATGCGATGCTGTTTGATGGCATTTTACCCACAGTATAATTTCTTTCAAAATAGGAGTCGATTATCTCAAACGCTGCTGCTGCTCAACTAAATTTATGGAGAATTCTAAATCCTTTGTAGTCATTTCAACAATGTTCACACATCTTCACCTGTAGATTCCATCTCCAGAAACCACTTTCTTTGTTCATCCATAAAAGGCAACTCCTACTTATTCAAGTTTTATCTTGAGATTGCAGACATTCAATCATATCTTCAGGCTTCACTTCTAATTTTAGTTCTCTTACTATTTTCACAACATCTGAGATAACTCCACTAAAGTCTTGAACCTCTCAGTCATCTAAGAGAGTTGGAATCAATTTCTCCCAAACTACTGTTCACATTGCTACTTTGACCTCCTCCCATGAATCATTAAAGTTTTTAATGACAGCTAGAATGGTGAATTTTTATCCAGAAGATTTTCACTTGATTCTGCCTGCATCTGTCAGAAGAATCACTATCTATAGCATTTATGCAAAATATATTTCTTAAATAATAAGACTTGCAAATCAGAAAAACTCCTTGATCCATGGGCTGCAGAGTGGATGTTGTGTTAGCAGGCATGAAAACAGCATCTCTTTTTTTCCTGAGCAGTAGGTCTCAACAGTGGGATAGTTAGTGAATCATGCTGTAAACAGATGTGCTGTCATCCAGGTTTCGTTGTTCCATGTATTGAGCACAGGCAGAGTCAATGTAGCAGAATTCTCAAGGGCTCTAAGATTTTTGGAATAATACATGAGTACTGGCTTCAGCTTAAAGTCATTAGCCACATTAGCCCTAACAAGAGAGTCAGGATGGACCTTGAAACTTTGAAGCCAGGCAATGATATCTCCTCTCTAGCTATGAAAGTCCTAGATGGCATCTTTTTCCAACAGAAAGCTGTTTCATCTACATTGAAAATCTGTTGTTTAGCGTAACTACCTTAATCAATAATCTTAGTTAGATCTTCTGGAGAACTTGTAGCAGCTTCTCTGTTAGCACTTGCTGCTTCACCTTGCACTTTTATGTTATGGAAACAGTGTCTTTCCTTAAACCTCATGAACCAACGTCTGCTGTCTTCCAGCTTTTCTCCTGCGATGTCCTCACCTTCCTCAGCCTTCATAGAATTGAAGAGAGTTAGGGCCTTGTTCTGAATTAGGCTTTGGCTTAAGTAAATGTTGTGACTGGTGTGATCATCTATCTAGACCATTCAGACTTTCTCCATATCAGCAATAAGGCTGTTCCACTTTCTTATCATTCATGTGTTCACTGGAGTAGCACTTTTAATTTCCTTGAGAATTTTCCTTTACATTCGTAATTTGGCTAACTATTCAGCACAAGAGACTTAACTTTGAGTCTATCTCAGCTTTTGACCTACCTTCCTCACTAAGCTTAGTTATTTCTAGCTTTTAGTGAGAGATGTGCAACTCTTCCTTTCACTTAAACATTTATTGCTGGCCTAATTTCAATATTGCTGTGTCTCAGGGAATAGAGAGGCCCGAGGAGAAGGAGAGAGATGGGAATGGCATTCAACGGAGCAGTGAGAATACACGCAAAGTTTATGGGTTAAGTTTACTGTCTGTTATGGGCCTGGTTTGTGGCACCCCAAAACAGTTACAACAGTACTATCAAAGATCGCTGATCACAAATCACCATGATGGATATAAGAATAATTTAAAAGTTTGAAATATTGCTAGCATTACCAATATGTGCCACAGAGACACACAGTGACCATGTGCTGTTGGGAAAATGGTGCTGACAGACTTGCCGCAAACCTTCCACT
Source organism: Carlito syrichta (assembly GCF_000164805.1). Taxonomy (NCBI): domain Eukaryota; kingdom Metazoa; phylum Chordata; class Mammalia; order Primates; family Tarsiidae; genus Carlito; species Carlito syrichta. The sequence continues at coordinate 452,884 of NW_007233075.1, forward strand.
TGTAAAAAATGCAGTATCTGAGTAGCCCAGTAAAGTAAAAAACAATAAAGTGAGGTTGCCTGTACAGTAAGTTCCCTACATGTGAACCTTCAAGCTGTGAACTTTCAAAGATGTGAATGTGCACTAGCATGTCCAATCACGTATGTTAGTTCACATGTCTGGCATACATTGTCTTGTGCATGCATCCTCTACAAGTGGTTGTGCTTTTGTGTACTTTACTGTATTGTATATAGTATAGATAGTAGTACAGTATCTTTATTTCGAGCCCAGGATGTCTGGAAGCAAGTGTAAAAACAGTGGTGATGATACTGAATAGCTTATTGCGTTAGTTGGGTATCTAAGCTAACTTGGTTGGACTTACAAATTTGACTTAAGAACTTGCTCTTCAAACAGAACTCGTTCATATGTAGGGGATTAACTGTATTCAGCGATAATAGTCTTGTTTTAATCCTAAAATGCCTCCTGATTCTCATGATAGTCTCTGAAATTTCAGCATGTCTGCCTGGTGTGAAGCATACCATAGGTGCCAACAGCAGAGTGGATTGACTCATGTGAAAGTCGGCTCTTAGAGCTCATCCACACTGTCTTCTGTCCAACTAATCAGCCACTGGGAAGAAGAAAACTCTGTGGATAGTTAAAAAAAGATTTTTGGCTCTCTCCGCGGTGGAGGCAGGGAAGCAGGTTGATCCCGCCACTGAGGCCGCCACCGCCTGCGGGGAGCGAGGAGAGGCTGCAACCGGGGAGAAGTCGCCGGAGTCGCCGCCAGAGAGGTGTCAGACTCCCCAGCAGCCGCCTCTGGAGAGGCCCGCCCACCCCCTTGCCCATCCCCCTGTCCCGTTGACAATGCAGCCTGCTCTGCAAAGTGGTACAATGGAAGGGACTATGTTTTCATTGAATTTGGTGTTGAAGACAGTAAAGATGTTAATGTAAATTTTGAAAAATCTAAACTTACGTTCAGCTGTCTTGGCGGAAGTGATAATTTTAAACATTTAAATGAAATTGATCTTTTTCACTGCATTGATCTAAATAATTCCAAGCATAAAAGAATGGACAGATCGATTTTGTGTTGTTTACGAAAAGGAGAGTCTGGCCAGTCATGGCCAAGGTTAACAAAAGAAAGGGCGAAGTTTAATTGGCTTAGTGTGGACTTCAATAATTGGAAAGACTGAGAAGATGATTCAGATGAAGACATGTGTAATTTTGATTGCTTCTCTGAGATGATGAACAACATGGGTGGTGATGAGGATGTAGATTTACCAGAAGTAAATGGAGCAGATGATGATTCACAAGACAGTGATGATGAAAAAATGCCAGATCTGGAGGAAGGAATATTGTCGTCACCTGGATTTTGAGAAAGCAAAATAACTTCTGCAAGATTTCATAATTGAGAGAATTCCTGAGTTGATAGCTCTAAAGGCAGATGCTGTATTTGCCTCCTTTAACCCATTTTTCAACCTGTTTTGTTTTTTAAAAGGCTTTACTAAGGGTTTATAATGTACCATTGTATGGGGCAATTTTAAGTCAGCTAAGGCAATAACCTTATGCATGAACATTTCCCAGACTTCCATGAAGCTATTGAGGTCCTAGGCAATTGATGCAGCAGTTGTGATAAACACATTTCACCTAAGTCTCCTTTCTTCGTAACATAGATACTGACATGATAGGGAAAGAGTACTGAATTTTAGGTTTTAGAACATGGACTCAAAAGTGACTGAAACAAATTGGCTGATACCTTAAACTGGTAACCTGCTGGTCCTCTGGTGCATCCTTCAGGGTTGTTCACTGAAGTTTATTTTTCAAAAAATTTACTTCACATTATTGTATGTAAGTGATCATTTGTCAGTGATCCAGATGTATCTTAGCTAAAACTAGTGAATGCCCTAACTTAGGTGGTTTTTGAAGCCTATACATTTGGTATTGTTCGGCCCTTAAGCTTTTATATCTCTTAGCATGGAGGACAAAGAAAGCTGTACATTGTTGCTTGAGAGTCTGTACATTTAGACCAGATTTGTATTCGCACTGTCAGTATGGCAAATGAGTGAAAAAAAATGTTAATACACTATTGGAATTTTTTATTTCTTTTTTTGATTCAGCTTATACCAGGGTTGAAAACCTCAATTTATGTTCATGACAGTGGGGATTTTTTTAAATGTCTACATTTTTTCTAATAAACTGTTGGAAGACCTAAAAAAAAAAAAAAGATTTTTGGGTGTTGATCATAGAAATTACCTAATAAAATATTGGGTTTTATTAAACAGTAAAATCAGATAAGCCCAGTGAGATTGAAACATGTTAAGGATATTAATAATAATCTCTCATTTCTTTGGAGAAAGTCAACAAATACAATTTTGAAACATTTAAAAATTTCTTTCAGAAAATGAATCTCATCTTTTCTGGAATAGATATCAAGTGCTACAATATTGTTAAACTATAGTTACACATACTGTCCCAGTACCAAAATATCTGAACATAATATATTTTTTTCTGTCCTTTAATAGAGCTAAGCATATAGGTGATTTTTTAAAAAATCTTGTTTGCTTCCAAGTGTTGGCAATTGTGAGTAAAGCTTCTATAAACATTTATTTGCAGGTTTTTTGTGAACATAAGTTTTCAATTCTTTTGGGTAAATACCAAGCATAACAATTGTTGGGCCATATGGTCATTCTTTTTTTTTTTTTGAGTTGGAGTCTCACTCTGTCACCCAGACTGGAGTGCAGTGGCTGCTCCCGGCCACTGCAGCCTCAACCTGCTGGGCTCCGGCAATCCTTCTGCCTCTGCCTTCCAAGTAGCTGGAACTACAGGCGCATGCTACCACGCCCAGCTAATTTTTGATTTATTGTAGAGATGAGGTCTCGCCAAGTAGCCCAGGTGGGTCTCGAACCCGTGGGCTCAGGCAATCCACTCACCTCAGCCTCCCAAAGCGCGGGATTACAGGCTGAGCCACCAAGCCTGGCTGGTCATTCTTAATGGTAAGAGTTTGTTTAGTTTTGTAAGAAGTTACCAAACTGTTTTCCAAAGTGGCTGTGTCATTTTGCATTTTGAGAGTTCCTGTTGCTCTACATCTTCACCAGCATTCAATGCTGTCAATGTTCTGGATTTTGACCATTCTACTAGGTGTATAGTGGAACCTCATTGTTTTATTTGGCACTTCCTTAATAACTTGTGATGTGGGGCATCTTTTCATATACTCATTTGCCATCTGTATATCTTCTTTGGTGAGATCTCTTCAAATTTTTGGTCTGTTTTGGGGGTGTTTGTTTTGTTATTGTTACATTTTAAAGAGTTCTTTGTATATATTTATAACTGTTCTTTATCAGATGTGCCTTTTACAAATACTTTCTCCCACTTTGTGGCTTATCTTCTCATTTTCTTGACAGTGTCTTTCACAGAGCAGAACTTTTAAATTTTAATAAGATCATGTTATAAATTCTTTCTTTCATGCATCTTGTCTTTAGTAGTCTATCTAAAAGTTATCTAGATTGTATCCTATGTTATTTTTCATATAGGTCTGTGACCCATTTTCAGGTAATTTTTGTATAAGATCTGTGCCTAGAATCATTTTTTTGCATGTGGATGTCCAGTTATTCTAGCACCACTTATTGAAAGACTGTCTTTTTTCCATTTGATTGCCTTTGCTCCTGTGTCAAACATCAGTTGACTATATTCTGTGGATCTGCTTCTGAACTTTCTCTTCTGTTCTTTTTTTTTTTTTCCTCTGTCAATACACCATTATCTGGTTACTATAGCTTTATTGTCAGTTCAAATTTGTTCTTTCACTTGTTGAAGAATATTTTGTTTACTATTCTGGGTCTTTTGCCTCTCTGTATTAACGTAATAATTTATTTGTAAGTATCCATAAAACAACCTGGTTGAACTTTCACTGGGATTTTGCTGAATCTATAGGTCAAGTTGGAAAGAACTAGCATCTTGACAATATTGAGTCTTCCTATTCATGAATATGGGATGTCTCTCCATTTATTTAGTTTTTTTATTTCTTTAATAGGAGTTTTATAGTTTTTCTCATACATATTTTGTTAGATTTATACACAAGGTGTTTCATCATTTGGGGTGCTAATGTAAATGGTATTGTGCTTTTAATGTCAAGTTTCACTTGTTCATTGGTGGTTTATAGGAAAGCAATTGGCTTTTGTATTTTAATCTTGTATCCTGACACCTTAATATAATCACTTATAATCACTCTTCTCTTGATTTCATTGTTTCTGAGAATTCAGATGTAATTGTTAATTTTGTTCTTCTACTGGTAAGGTATGTGTGTGTGTTACCTCTGGCTTCTTTCAAGATCTTTTTTTTTTCTATTCCTTTCCATTTAAATATGACATGTCTAGGTGTCAGTTTTTGTTTTGTTTTGATTTTGGCATTTATCCTGCTACATGTTCTCTGTGCTTCCTGGTTCTCTGGTTTGGTGTCTGACGTTAATTTGGAGAAATTCTCAATTATTAGTGCTTCAGATGTTATTTCTCTTCCTTTTGTTTTTCTTTTTATATCTCCATTATGCACATTGGCACTTCTTATAGTTTTCCATTGGTTCTTGGATAATCTGGATATTCTGTTCTGGTTTTTTATTAGTTGTATCTCTCTTTGGTTTTCCATTTTGAAGTTTCTGTAGGTGTATTCTCAAGCTCAAAGACTCTTTCCTCAGTCATATCTAGTCTACTAATAAACCATCAGAGGTATGTTTTATTTCTGTTACAGTGGTTTTTATCTCTAGAATTTCTTTTTTATTCTTGGAATTTTCATTTTTCTGCTTACACTGTCCATATGTCCTTGTAATTTGGTTACTTTATCCACGAGATTTCTTAAATTATTAATCATCAGTGTTTTAAATTCCCAGTCTGATATTCCACCATCCATTCCATGTCTGAGTCTGGTTCTGGTGTTTGCTGTCTTTTCAAACTGTGTGTTTGCCTTTTAGTAGGCCTTGTGGTTCTTTCACAATATCCTGGGTGAAAGTAACTGCTGTAATAAACAGTAAGGTGGTGGTAACACGTTGAGAGGCACACTATTCACCATAGCAAAAACATGGAACCATCTGTGCTGCTCATCAAAACGGCCAGATTTTTTTTTAAAATGTGGTACATATACACAATGGAATATTACACAGTCATAAAGAAGGACAAACATATGGACTTCGCAGCAACTTGGATGGATTTAGAGTCTATCATACTTAAAGGTCTATCACAGAAACAAAGAACAGAGAGAACATGTTCTCGAACATGTTCTCACTCATAAGCAGACCCTGAGCATTTACCAAAATACCATAAGAAAGGGATTGGCTGTAACGGGATACTGCCATGGTGGGGGTTAGAGGGACACAGTATCAATAAGGGTAACTGATTTCAAACCAGACAAAGTGGGGAGCAAAGGGTGGTCTAAACTTTACCTGTACAATGACCACTGATATACCTAATCCTGAATTGTGCTCCACATGTTTAAAATAAAATTTAAAAATGTAAAATATTTTTTAAAAAAAGAGAGACAGGAAATATCTGTAGTCCTGTGAGTAGGACTCAGTCTTTTAGTGTCCCTGTGCCTTTGGGCTGGAAATTTACAAGTGCTATCTCCCTCACCCCTACCCCTTAGGAGAGGAAGGGTGGTTTAGGTGGACTGGGTTGAGTACTTCCCTTACCTCAGGCATTTAGGCTCTGATAAAACCCTAGCAGGTTAGGCTCTGGTTAAGTAGTTTCTCTTGAGGGCAGACGTTGTTAGACATCACTATCTAAAAAGCATAGATAGAAGTCACATGGCAAATTAAAATATTTTTACTTAATAAAAATATATCAAAATTTGTGGGGTATAGCTAATTACTGGCAGAAGCCAGTATGTGCTCTGGCACATGTCAAAATGGTCCTTTTTTCCTTCCCCCATTCCCCACCAGAAACAAGGAGACTTCTCTCCAACACCTGCTTTGAGAACCTGGTCAAGCCCCCCCCATGACTGGGTTACCTAGAATTCTTGACTCGGATTTGTCCATAGTGACCTTCCAGTACTTCATCAGTTATGGTTCAGGTTTTCCTGACACAGTACTGGTTCCAGGGGAGATTTCTGCTCTGGTCAGTTGTGGTTCTCATATTTGCCTGTCTCTCTGGTTTTGGGGGCAGTGGTATGCCCTGTGACCTCACCTCTCTTACAGATCTAAAAACCAATCTTATAGATTGGTTGTTGGTTATTTGGTCAGCATTGTACATTTTGTTAGGACAGAGTGGTGATTCCCAGGCTCCTTACATGGAGTCTGTTACCCTTTTTATGTGTTGTGTTGGATTCTAATGTTCATATTGTGTTAAAGATATTTGTGTCTACATTTATGAGAGATATTGATCTGTGTTTTCCTTTCTTGTAATTTTTTTGTCTGGTTTTGCAGTCAGAATAATACTGGTTTCTGTCAGTAATTATCTATACCCCCAAAATTTTGATACATATTTATTAAGTAAAAATATTTTAATTTCCCATGTGACTTTTAGCTATATGTTCTTTAGATAGTGTTGTTTAACATAAAATGTTTGGAGATTTTTCAGGCACATTTTGTTTTCAATTATTAATTTAATTTTATTGTGGTCATGTAACATATTTTGTATGTTATCTTTGTAAATTCACTGAGACTTGTTTTATGGCACAGCAGATGGTCTATTTTGGTGAACACTTTAATGGTACACATTGAAAAAATGTGTATTCTGCTATCTCTGAGTGTAGTGTTTTGTAAATTCTGTTAGATTTAGTTGGTTTATAGATTTCTTCTAGTTTTTTATGCTCTTACTAATTTTTTATGTATGTTCTATCATTCACTGAGAGAGAAATGTTAAAATCTCTACCTATAATTATCTGTTTCTTATTTCAGTGCAGATTATCTTTGCTTCATATACTTTAAAGCTTATTAATTAGACACAAAACCTTTAGGATTGTTTTATCTTTTTGTTCTGTTGAACTTTTGTTATCATAAAACTGTCATTTTTCTGATATTCCTTGCCTGAAGTCTAATTTATCTGGTCACTCCAGCTGCCTATGATCATATTTGAAGGTATATTCTTCTCTCTACTATTCCGTTTAACTTACATGTGTCTTCATATGTAAAGTGTGTTTCTTGGAGCAGCATGTATTAGATCTGGTTTTATTATCCACTCTAAGTCAATGCTTTTATTGCAGTGTTTAGACCACTTATAGTTTATAAAAAATATTTTTGAATCATCTGTTATTTTATTTTCTGTTTGTCCCATCTAACCTTTGGATTTTTTAAGTATTTAATTTTCAATATTCCATTTTATCTGTACTACTAGGTATACTGCTTCCATTTGGGGAAGGAAATGCTCTAGAGCTTAAATATTTGCAATATAATGCTCCTTGAAAAGAAGTTCAGAATTGGAAAATTATGGCTGATGTGGACAGTGTACATACAATGTTAATCAACTATTAGAAGGGAATAGTTTGAAGGTGGTAGTTTTCAGGCAAAAATTAGTGAGTACTTTAGTAGCACTATATACAGCATTAATCTTTCACACCTGGCCTCTGTTTTGGTAACACTCCCTCACTGTGCTAAGGAACGTTTCTTTCATCAGATAGACTTTGTCTTTCAGATGCACATTTCCAATGCACACTTTACTCTACACACTCCGTGGCAATTCCACTCTTCATCCATCAGCTGATAACTTATTTTTCATAGCATCTGTCTCAGATGTCTTCTTTCCAAATGCTCTATTCCAGTTCCTCTCAATAACAGCTTCTGACTTCGTATCACTTTTGACAGAGAAGACTGAGATAGTCTGGCATGAGATTTGTGGTATCCTGCTTTCTCCTCAAGTAGTCTCTGCTTTCTCCTCCAGGAGGTGATGACAGTCTCACCCCCAGCTGTCTCAGAAGAGTTGCCTCTTCCCTTCATAGCAGACCTTCACAACTGTACCCAGAATCCCGTGTCTCTCCGGGGCCCCGACCTCCGCATGTGTCTTCCACTTGCACCATTTCCCTCTCTGGAGAGGATCTCCATTTGACTTTTATATTGTGTTAACTGCTTTTGATATCTTTACCATCTTCTTATGCACAGTTTTAAGTGTGTACGCTGGAGCCGCCACCTCTGTTTCCCAGTCTCCCACCCTCTCCTTCGCCCTTGGAGTCCAGCTTCCACACTAAACTCTCAGATGAGTATACTTTTGTACCTGGTTAATTCTTATGTGTCTTAAACACCAAGCTCTAGAATAATTTCCAAGAATTCTTCCCAAAACTTCCAGGAATTCCAAAACTTGGGAATTCTCTTTCGTGCTTTAGGCCTATAATCATGTCTTATTTATTTATATTCTCTCGTATTCTCTCAGTGCTTGATATCTAAGCTCATAATTTTTTTTAGTTTAACTGAAATTTTGTATCTTTTCCTCTCCTAGAATTTTATTATCAGTGTATCATTCAACATTTTTAATCTTCCAATTGAAATTTTCACCTTTCTTGACTTCTAAACCTTTCTGGTTTATTTCCTCAAGATTATTTTTTGAAAACCTACTCCTTGCAAGTGTTTGGCCCCAAAATATTGTTATTCTGTATGTTTATGCAGCTTTCAGTGAACACATGTTGAACATCTACTGTGCACCTAGGCACCGATGATTCAATAATTAGAGACAGAGCTCCTTCAACTGAGAATGCCATTGACTCAAAGGAAAGAGATGCTTAAGAGATTATAATATCATGTGTGTTGCATTATTCAGAGTACTTTGTGCTTTCTCTTATGGGAAGTGGGGTATCTTCATTTGTTTTAAAGTTTTCACTTGAAGAGGTGATTAGAATACATTTGTAATTGTAAAAAAAAAAAACTGTTGGCAGGCCTAAGATATGGACCTGGGGGGAGGAAACAGGAGAGAGAGAAATGGGACTGTTATAACAATCTGGATATAAAAGACGATTAAAAACTTGATGACAACAGTGACGTGGGCAAGGATGGGAGAAATACCAAAGATGTTTATCCAGCCTTGTCTTTTCATCCATGTTTCAGTTGTGTATTTCCCACTGCTCTCTCAAACGCCTCTAACTGCATAACAACTAAACTCAACATAAATAATGACAATAATGTTCTAATTGCTGTATCTATATTAACTCATGTAACCCTCCAACAATGCCATAAGGTAGATGCCACTAGTATACACATTTTCTGAGGAAAGATCCATTGCACAGAGAGTTTCAGTGACCGACCAGCATTACACATAATCCTAACTCTTCTGCTTTTTGTTTTACATGAGATGGTGCTCATTCAGGGCGGTATGGCCATAGCCTGTTTTTTGTTTTGTTTTGTTTTTTAAACCATCATGCACACAGCCTGAAGCCTGGAGTGGTCATCTCCTGCCTTCACTTCTGATTGCTTTTGTTTCTCTGAATCACTATTTCTCAGGTTCACTTTTCTTTCCCCCCAACAACCTGGGTCTTTTTAAATGCTGGTGTCTTTGCCTTCGGCTTTCCTCATTTGTCTTTCCTTTTTTTCCTGTCAGATAAATATCACCACCATCATGTTGTTCAGTTGATTCATGTCTTGGAAATATAGAATAACTATCACTCACTGAATCAAATATGTCTTGTATTTAAGAACTCTCAGTGACTGGCCTTCTTTCATGTATACCAGTCTTTTTTCTCCATCTGACCAAGAAGAGAATAGTTCCCTTTCTTCCATAATTTTGAGATTGTTGCTTCCTTTGTACATAATCATGTTGTTCTTCTAATCTGAATTTTTATTATTTTTTCCATCACTTTAAATTTCCTTCAGGATTTGGCCTAATCAAGACTGTTTTCCATGCAGTTCGCCCTGTGTTCAGTTGTTTCCCCTTCCTGTGTCTCCTTGGCACTGGTCATGAGCTGGGTTCTGATCTGTCTGTGCCTCCGGGGGCCACTGTCCTCTCAGGTGTTGTGGGGGGAATGAACTCACCTGGCTGCCTCGAGGAGTCAGTGCAGGAGAACAGGCGGCCTTGCATCTGCTTAGGGATCAACACACACGTTTCTCATGAACATATGAAGAATACAAAACATTTTTACCAAGGTAGTGACGTGTACTACAGCTGAGGGTAACTTTTCCAACCAAATGCTGTTCATTTTCTTCAGAGATTTCTCTTTACTTTTCACTGTGATTGATCTTACCCCACAGCTATGTTTTTACCAGTCTGTGTCATACTTGACTTGGTAAATAATCACGTCTCTCTTTTTCTATTTTACCTAAAACTTTAGAATCTTACATTTCATTCCAATAGGCTTGGCAAGTGCTGAGTCTAAGGTAGAAACAGTACTTGAAAAAAATGTATATTTTTAGTTTGTGGATACAGGACTTTATAAGTGTCCATTATGTCAAGCTTGTTAATTGGGATTGAACCTAATTTTTAGTCTATTTACTGTGTCAGTTTCTAGCAGTCTCTCAATCTCTCACTTTAATTATGGATTTCTTAATTTTTGTTTGTAATTTTGTCATTTTTGCTACATGTATTTTGAAGTTATATCATTACATACATATACAAGTTGTTATAATTTACCTTTAAATTATACCTTTAAACATATACAAGTTGTTATAACTTACCTTTAAATTATTTCTTGTACTATCGAGTGAAGATACTCTTTGTTTCTACTGATGCTTTTTTGCCTAACATTTTATTTTGTTAAACAAAGCATCTAATTTTATCTAGTTGAGTAATCACCAGTAGTGATTTCACAATGAAAGAGTTATGCCTCCATTTTCAAAATGGTGTTTAAGACTATATAAGTAAAATGGTGATATGTGATTTGGAACCATGTATTAAAACTGGATCTTGAAAGTGAGTTATGTGGGCACCTTACAGTCATCCAATTACTGTTCAGAGTAAACGATACTAAAATCACCTGATGTTTTACGTGTAATAGTGCGCTGATTTATGTTCATCATGTACAGTGAATGCTAACATGAAGGTTGTATAATGATACCACTCTGGTGTTTGGTAAAACTATCTAAGCCTATTTAGAAAATAGTGACATACTTATTAGCTTCATGATGTCTGTCAACTTGTCTTCCAGGAACTTCATACATTCATTTGACATAAAATAGTACATGCTCCTTTAGATTTAAGATACTTATTAATTCTGTAAACGACATATTAATTTTAGCCAGCAACAAAGCATATCATCATGATAGCTCTGGTGAAGTTTAGTCAGCTCTTACTGACCTCAACCAGGCACTGCTGAGCACCGTGGACACAGAGGAAGAAACCAGGCCATCCCTGAAGGGTTATTTTCAGACTTAAAACACAACCTCAGTGTAGTGTGGCAAACATTACAGAAGCCATGTGTTTTTATTCCTGGTTCACTGGATGCTGTCACGGTGTACTGGTGGTGGCATGGTGTACTAAGGTGGTGGTCAATTGTTAGTTTCTGTAATGTAGGGAAAATGTGAAAGAGAAACAAACTACAAGACATGAATTTGACATACAGAGTCAATAAGGTGGTTAAATGCATTAGGAGGTGTTATTTGATTTCTTTCTGGAATGCTCTCTAAGATCAGTTGCAAATAGCTGCTCTTGCTGAAGTTTCACATGTTCCAGCTGAACTTGAGCCTCTCCTGGCCTCTTGTCCATCCTGCCTCCATTTTGGTACACACCCAGTGCCACTGTCTCTGTGCATCATCAAGTGCTCATGCAGACCCAGGAGCCATCCTTCCTTACCCTCTTTCACTGGACTTTCTCAACTCCTTTAAAACACATTCTGAGTCTGTCTGCATGTCTTTTCCACTGCTGCCCATGCTGCCCTGTTTTGTAAGCTGCTCCAGAGAGAACTTTCCTTCTCTTGTCCTGTCGTTCGTCTATTCTTTCTTTTCAAGAAGGCTGTCAGCATTGTCTAGTTAGAATGGCAGAGCTGATGATCATGTGAGTACCTTCTCAAAATGCTGGTGGACACCCTGTTGATCCTACAATAAATCGTCCTCTGCCATCATTAGCATCACTGCAATCATCCATGTGGGCTTTCCTTGGATTTTGTCACTCTCCTGCCCACCCTGGGCACTTGACTTTTTAATTATTTTAACTGGTAATACTTTAATCCTGTTACTTTTTTCATTCTTTTTTGCCCCCTCATCACCAATTTTTCCTTCAGGTATCAGCTGAAATGTTACTTCTAAGAAACCTTCTGTGACCCTCAGGACATCTTCCCCATCTCCTTCCTACTTTGATCCCACTGGGAAACAGACCTGTACATAATCTTCTGTTCCCCCCCAAGATGATAAGCTCCTGAGAACAAGGTCAAGGTCTGCTCTACACAATATCAGATGTATAGTAGGTGCAAATATGTGTTGGATTAAAAATGAGCTGATGAATAAAAATTAGAAATTCAAAACACTGATTTTTAAATATATAAAAACTTAAACATCTCAATCATGTCCCTTTAAAAACCTAAAATTTTTGCAAATAAATTCAAAGCCATGATATATGAAAAACTGCCATATTTTAAACTTTTAAATCAAACATTTTTTATCCAATGTATTACACACTATTTTCACACTATTCCAAGTGAATTTTGTCTGCTTCTGAAAAATAAACTGACTCTTTAAGGATGAAGATTTCTTATTTTGAGACTGTCTAAAAGAATGTGGTATAGTATCTGAAGGCAGATTGTTTCAAAGGAGGAATTAAGGAATGATACCATAGGATTGAGACCTCATCTCTACAATAGATAAAAAGAAAATCAACCGGGCATGGTAGCGCATGCCTGTAATTCCGGCTACTCGGAAGGCTGAGGCGGAATGATCGCCGGAGCCCAACAGGAGAGGCTGTGGTGGCCGGGAGCGGCCACTGCACTCCAGTCTAGGCGACCGAGTGAGACTCCAACTCAAAAAAAAAAAAAAAAAAAAAATGTACTCTAGAGCCCAGTGTAAGTGCTTTAAGGGGGCGGCACCCCTTTGTAATATAAGACTTGGTACATTTGTTTCTAAACTGTCATATTAGCTCTTTCTGTTTAAACTATGGTTAATCATCTTTCTGTGGTGACTACATGTCTTACAGGCTTTGTATCTGAACATCAGTGAATACGGCACTGTAGTTGAAGGTCAAAAAAAAAAAAAATAAAAGGTACATGATGTTTGGTCAACCACTGTCCCATGATAGTTTTTGTTTTTTGAAGCAAATCTCTAGGATTATTTTTTTCCTTTGTTTCTCTATTCCAACAGAAAGCACCAGATATCTGCTGAATTTCTCATGTTGTTAGTCTGATTAACTGTATTTTTATAGGTACTGTCTATCTTTAGAATCTTTGCTAGGGCATTTTAAGGTTATCTCCTCACCAAAATAATACACAGATACGAAAGCACTCCTCCTAGGTATCCCTAAATCTGTATGTGTGCTCACATGTAGTAATGTTTCTCTTTGTTTTGCTTTGTGGCAGCAATCAAATCGTTTAAAACCCAGTGACAGAATTAAGCAGAGGTACATTCTATATTAACAATAGCAACAAAAAGATCTAGAAAGCTGGTTTCGTAGCTTAACTCCTTTTTCCAGTTTGGATACAATGTAAACAGGTATTTTCATTTATCCTATTATTTTTTTCATTGGTATCTTTTGTAAGCCATCTGTTACGCCACTTTTAAAGAAACAGTAACATCTTTTAAAACTAAGCAACAGTATTTCTGCTCAAGTTACTTTCTCTTTTTATCTGTAATACCTTTTTTGGAATATGAGCTGTTCTAAATAAATAAAGATGGTTAAATTTTGAAGCTTTAAAAATTGCTTAGTGTTAGAAATTATTCTAAAATATTGTGATATAGTGAAATAATTAATTCTGGATAAACATATTTAACAATTTGTTCTAGAGAAAATGTAAGAACTTTTAGAAATTTGTTATGTTAGATGCGTTGTTTCAGATCCATGCTAACAATAGTGTTAGGGAATTAATAATTACAGACTTCAAATTTTTTCTTAGTTTAATTTCTATAGATTTCATAAGAAAAAGCTATTATAGAGGAGATTAGTCTTTTTGTGTAAACTTTTTACTGACGTAAAGGGATATGATATTTTTTAAAGATGAGCATATAATGATTACCTTCTTCCTGGAAAAATCAACACACAAACAAAATTGCAGTGACTCACGCTATTGATGCAAAGCTGTACCTCATGATTGTAATCTGTTCTGTGGCAGAGATTTTAAAAAGAACTTAAATAGAAGTTCTGAGATTGTGTATTGAGAACAAATGTTCTTTGGATTCTGAGCAAGGCCGTCCTAGGATGACAGAGCTAGCCCTTGAGAGGTTCCCCTAGCCTGTTTTGGGGGAGGCAGACGCCTTGGAGGCCCTGCGGCCTGCAGCAGATGGCAAGTGCAGCCACACCAGAAGCCGTCATCAAGGCACTGTGGAATGAGCGGTGTGGTTGCTCTGCAGGTGGAGAAACCAAGTGTCAGGGGACATGGCAACCCGTGCAGGTGAAGTGCTGGCGTCTCAGGAACCAACTGCAGGTTATGGACTCTGCCGTGGTCATGGAAGTCCAGTGGCAAACATTGTCCCTCAGTGTTAATGTTAGGAAAGAACTCTCCAAATGTAGGTTCTGTCTCTGAGATATCTAGATACTCGTTGAGTGGGAACTGAGTCTGGGAGAGTCCAGCAAATGGAATTGAGAAATGAACCTTCTTAGGGTCCATGAGAGTGAGGGCTGGATCCTCATCACTGAGTCAGTGTACAAGGCCACACGGGGCCATCAGCAGGGCCCACACGGATGGTGGATCCTCCTATTTTCCCTGCTCCAGGAACTCGTGTGACTGGAGTCCAGGTGGTCAGAGGGACCTCTAGTGGTTGCTCCTTCACAAATAGAGGAAAGCAGAGCTGGAGGCCTAACCAGAGGCCCCTCTAGAGACAGGTTGCCATTTCTCCTTCCCTGTTTCTTCCACTTACCTGTGGAGAGGCAGAACTGACTCACATGGCAGGATTCAAAGCACCCAGAGAATTGTGAGACCAGCAGCCATAACACCGAGCTCTGTTCCACCTGGGCTTTATTTTTGGTTGCTTGTTTTTCACCAAGAGGGCAGTTGATTTCATCAAAATGATAGAACTAGCAAATGTGTGCTCTGAAGCAGGCCACGTGTAGTACCCTCTGAGGCCCAGAGTCCCTGGTTGCTGGACACTTCATGTGAACTGTTCCTCAACATGAAGTCATGTGGGGGGCGGGGGTGTACTTGGGTTCAGTTGCTGCACTAACAATTGCCGTAGATTTCAAAGCTTAAAGCCTCGCGAGCCTGTGGCCTCACAGCTCACGGGTCAGAAGTCTGGTTGGCCAGGTTGGTCTCTCTGCCTAAGGCTTCCCAAGGTTGAAATCAGGGGTTTTGTGGACCTGCTGGACTCTTCTCAGAGGCTCTAGAAGAATCCACTTCAAGCTTATTTGTATTGTTGGCAGAATTCGGTTTCTTGTGGCTATGAGAACCAGCGGGGCTGCTCTCAGCTTCCAGAAGCCTCCACATTCATTGCTTTGGGGATCAGGGCATGGATGTCTCTGCAGGGACAATCTGCCTGCCACAGAGGGAGAATTCTCCAAGCAATAACTCTGGTTATCCAGTTTCTCCTACTAGGAGCTAGTAAGAGTAGTTAAAACACCTAGACTCTCACAGTAGAGGCCTGGAATTTTTATGCTGAATCAAATTTCTGAAAGAGCAAAGGTTGCCATCCTTGAGGTCAAAAAGGAAAAAGTAGAGCAATGACCAGAATATGTAACAGCTGACAATTTGGTAAAGAGGACACAGCATTGATATTTCTAATGCCTTTTCCTTGTGTTTCTCTTTAAACGATAGTGTTCTAAAATACGGCTAAGATATTTTAAGTACTTGGCTGATGTGATTTGTTTACCTGTGGGGAGGGAGAGATTGCTGGAGAGGCTCATGTCTAGGCTATGTGGACTAGGCTTAGTGCTTGGTGGTCTACTGACAAGTCACCCAACTTTTCCAATTCACGTGGGACAGTCAGTACTTCTTGAGGGCTGAACTTGTAATATGGATGCCAAAAACATCCTATTCCGCTTGGCTTCACTTGAAGCGGGAAGTTTCACATGCTATTTAACTTTCTTAATGACTCATGGTCATTATTTTGAGAGGTAATTGCACAAAGTTCAGAGTTTGTAAGATGGAAATGACTCTGTGCATCTTAGAGCAGCCCAAGGCTCGTGGTCGGCACCACATGTTTGGGAAACTGCACAGATATGAAGATGTCACTTAGGAGCTACTTTCTCAAAAAAATAAAAAATAAATAAAAAATAAAAATAAAGAACTCTGTGTTGACTCCTTTTCTCATGATCTACTTTTTCTGATTAAGCCAAATACAGAATGCAGGGAGCCATTTCTGGGCTGTGACACAGGACTGTGAATCCTAGAAGCTAATAACAAATCAAGGGCTGCCTCCTGCTGTATTCTCATCCTTCTGGTGAAATCATTGATGTGTTTTCTGGGTTCTTTTGCATTTCTCTTGCACATACAACATTTTTTAGCAGGAATGACTGTCTCCTGTCACCTGTCATGCTTCCCATGCTTCCATGCTTGTTGGCTCTCATAGGAAGTTAGCATTTGGTGGAAAGACCAACTCATCTGAACACTTTTCTTTCTTCTGCATGCCAAATATCCATTGTAATATTGAGATCACCAACTGTTGGGCACTTATATGTTCAGGGTGCTCAGGGGCTACTTCTTCACTAACATCCTGTTTTTGTTTATTTGATTTTTGGTTTAATGTTGTCTCTTGCTCTTTTAGAAGCCTAAGGGGCTGAGTACTATTCTGTGGATATTTTGTGAAAACAACATGTAAAATATTTTTGTGATTTAAAAACAGACTCAAGAGGCAGCACAACCATCAATGGTGCTGGTTCTCCAGACGGTGTGTGGGTGACCGAGAGGGGTGGCCTGGGGATGTACATGCTGCTGTAGAGAAACCTGCATCCTCAGTGCAATAAAAGCCCAGGAGTCACGTGAATGGCTTCTGGGTTATTTCTAGGATCTAACTTTCCAAAATAGAAAAACTTGTTCTTCATAGTATGAAAATTAAAATGTTTCTTATTTTATTGAAATGAGTTCTTTTAAAGTTAGAAATAGCTGCATTTTGTTCAACCTTAAATTTTAGGGGTTGGGTTTATCTTAAGTAAAGTTAATATTTGGTCATATTGTCTAGCTATTGACAAAACTATGTATGAATAAATTATAATAATTTTTATTTATGTTATAAATAAAGATAAGACATTCCAGAAAGTTTATTAAAAATTTACTTTAAAAAATCACTCAGTTATATTACTCTAAGGTAAGCTTGTATGTTCACCTACAGTCTTTTATAAATTATTTTTACCATTTGCATAATTATAATCATGTTCTACTCAATTCTGTATTTGGCATGTTTCTATATCATAAATACATTCTCATGTTTCTCACATAAAGTCATTTGTAACCATCATTTTTAATGGTTGAATCAGTTCCTTCACTTAGATGTACTACAGTTTATTTAAGCATTACATTATTGCTGAATTTTTGGGCTACTTTGTGTATTGCTCACTATAAATATATTATAGTGTACATATTTTATGTCTAGTGTTTTCTCATAGTTCAGAATTTATATTTTGATAGTATCTGAAAGCAAGGGTCACTTAGTCAACATTTATTAATATTTTTATAGCACATGGTATATACATGTAATGTGCTTTCTAAAGTTCACTAGTTTCCCACGATACAAATAACCTGTGAAAAATCCTTCTGGCAAGATTCTTAAGCATATTTCCCCAGTCATAAGTAATATTGCAACTGTTAACCTGGTTGTTAATAACGTTTGTATAAAAAAGACCTTCTGAGGTTTGCCAAATCTTTCCTTTACATCTATTAACTAAAAAGATTTCCCCCAACTTTCTAGCATTGGGGAAAAAAAAATCCTAAGTATGAAGATTGGAAAGGTTCATGTCACTCTAGGCAAGTAATTTAAAGAGATCAATACCTATATATAGAATTGAAACATTTGAGAATTATAAGTATCAAGAAAATTTCCTTCAAATCTTTAAAAGAGAAAAATAGAGTAGATTCTAAGGAACAAAAATCAGGATGGTATCAGACTTCTCTGTAACACTGAATACTAGACAACTATAGTTCTGGTGAGAGTCAACAAAGATACTTGCATAGACATAAAGATTTGGAAAGCAATATCCATACATTCTCTATCCAACTAAAAAAATATAAAAATTAAAACGCAACAGTAATGAAGTTATACTATTAATAAACTGATAAGGAAAAATAGATAAAATTATAGTTATTATTTTGGATACTGAAAGTGTGGTTATAAAACTGAATATAGAGATAAAAAATTATTATTGAAGAAGAGATGATAAAAACAAAAAAAAAGGTAATGCCTAAAACACCAGGTATTTATAAGATTTAGGAAATGGAGGAGAGAGATGTAGACTAGGAAAAGCAAGTTAGCCTCTTTGTTTCTCATGGGGAAAGACAAACAATAAGCTTAGGATAAAGCAAGTTTGTTTTTTTTATAATTTTAAAGGACACCTCATAATATGCATTTTAGAGGACGTTTTGGCTAACAAGTGAAACAGTTAAGTAAAATATAATACAAGGTTTTAAAAATAACTGGATGGAATTTAGTATGCAATGCAGAAGGAATGCTGAGCTGGCACTATTAATTTGTACAAAACAGATTCAAGGTAGTGATTATTAAACATGAAAGAGAAAAATCACTTTTAATAACGTATAGGGTGTACAGTAAAAGTAAGCATTGTGCCACATAACACAGAATTCGAACACTGTAAGGCGAACACTCATAGAAGCACAAGGAGAGGCAGAAAGACAACAGCTGTGGGCACTGTATGTATTTGAAAGAGCAAGGGACTAAAATCTTCATCTTAGAGACAAGATGAAGATGTTAAGCCAGTGGATAAAAATGTGGACAGCATATTTTATTATGTTTCCATGGAAAATTATAACAATTGATAATTTGTTAGACTACAGAAAATTGTTCAATAAATTCCTAAATACAGATATTGTATAGTATGTCTTATCTGCCTACAATTGGGAAACTAGAAATCAAAAATATTAAAAAATAAAAACTGCGAACATCTGTAAATTAAAGTGTATCTGGTTATGTCTGCAAGGTTTGATATTGATGTTCTTATTTTTTTCTAAATCATCTAATTAATGTAATTCTGGTTTTCAGTTATATTCAATAACTTTGGCAAATCAGAAATGTAACCATTAGATGATTTAAGAAAAAAAAATTATAAACACAAACATCAGACCTTGCAGATGCAACCAAAGGTAGATCCAGAGCCAAATTTGTAGTTTTATTGTCTTTGACTTTTAAAAAGAGGGGTGAAAAGGCTATTAATTAAGAAGTTTGAAAATAAATACTAAGACCTTAAAAAGCAGAAGAATGCAAATAACTTGTTAAAAAGAAGTAAACATATTAACGAAACAGACAAAAGTAAATTAAGAGACCACTCCTGGCAAAGATAATGAAGAGAATGTTAATTCCATATAGGAGAGAGATAATAAGCCATCCCCTGCAAAGTGCCAGTTGTCCAGAAAAACCACGCAGGGTGGCAGCTCTGCTCTAAGACTGTCCAGAGGCTGAGCCCATGGGTGCCCACCATTGTGCTCGGTGTACTTTTGTCTACTTAGCAGGCCTGAGACCTCTGGGGCAATGGGTTCCTGAAGTGAGAAGGGGAGAGAAAGGAGCATTACCAGCTCTTCAGAACAAGGCCTAGAAGGGCATGGGTCTCCTCTGCTCGTTTTGCATCAGCAACAGCTTGGTTCCTGGTGAAAAGAGGGGACTGAGATGCAATACAGCTGGGGTTTTGTGGCCTGGCTGTCGTGGTCTGTAGCAGAGTCTCTCACACCTGCTACTGAGGACATGTGAAAGGAGATGTGTGCAGATAAAACTAAATATCTCAATGGCAGTGTTCTGGGAAAATTTAAATAAGCACAATTGAAGCAAAGAGAAATATAAAATATATTAAAAAAATAATGACCATAATTCTTTCCAAAATTGCCTTTGTATTCAGGCAGGTTTTCTCCTGTGTATTTTTCAACTTTCTATGAGCAAATAAACATCATATTATATAAACTTCTTTGGAGCATTATGAAAAACAATTTGCCATCAATTCATTTTGAAAAGGTAGAATAACACTAATGCTCAAGTTAGAAAAATATAATATATCAAAGAACATTCTAGACCTACCTCATTTGGAATATAGATGTAAAAATCCTAAATAAAATATTAGCAAACACAATTCAGTAGCTTATTAAAAGGATCTCCCATAATGATCAAGCAAGGCTTGTCTCAGAAACACAATGATGGTTTATGTTTAAGAAAACTATTAATATATGATTACTTATATCATGTGTTTCCCAAAAGAAAAACCAAATTATACTAATCAAAAAATGAAAAGACAAAAAGCATCTATTTTTATTCCTTATTTCTTTGAAAATTATTTTTATAATTCTAGGCAAAGGAAGTTTTTTTTTTAGTATGATAAAGAATATGTCTTCAACTAGTAGCCAAAAAATATATATATATTTTTAGTCGGTGTCTTACTGTCACCCAGGCTGGAGTGCAGTGGCATGATCACAGCTCAATGCATTTGTGGCCTACTGGGTTAGGCAATCCTCTCACCTCAGACTCCTGAGTAATGGAACTCCAGGTGCATGCCACCATGCCCGGTTAGTTTTTTGATTTTTGGTCGAGACAAGGTCTCACTATGTTGCCCAAGCTGGTCTTGAATTCCTGGGCTCAAGTGATCCTTCTGCCTTGGCCTCCCAAAGTGCTGGGAATATAGGAATGAACCACTGCACCCAGCCCCAGTAGCCAAAATATGTAACTATGCTTTGCATTAAAATTGTTAAGACAAGAGACCTACTATTACTATTTTAAATGTGTCTTTTAAAAAATATATACTCATGGCTTGTACCTTAGTCAATTTTGTGCACTGTAACAGAATGCCTGAGACTGGGTAATTTGTAAATAACAGAAATGTATTTCTCACAGTTCTGGAGACTGGGAAGTCCAAGGTCAGGGCACTGGTGTCTGGTGTCTGGCAAGGGTCTTCTTGCTGTATCCTAACCTGGCAGAAGGGCAAGCAAGAATCAACTTCCTCTACCAAGCCCTTTTGTTTTTGTTTTTTGTTTGTTTATTTGTTTGTTTTGAGTTGGAGTCTCACTCCATCGCCCAGACTGGAGTGCAGTGGCATGCTGCCGGCCACTACAGCCTCAACCTGCTGGTGATCCTTCTGCCTCAGCCTTCCAAGTAGCTGGAACTACAAAGGCACTGATCCCACTTACAAAGGACAAGCCCTCTTGGCCTAATTACCTCTTAAAGGTTCCACTTTTTAATACTATCACATTTGCAACACGTAGATTTTGGCAGGGAACACATTCAAACCATGGCAGCCTAAAAATAGTATAGATAGCTTAATAGTGAAAACTAATAATCCCCTGCCTAGTCCCTTCCTACTCAGCCCTTCCTTTAATCCCCTTTCCAATTTCTAATAATCATATTTTAGTTCCTCTCTTACTACCTTCACATACGTATTTTCTTATTCCACCAAATGTAGACTAGGACTTGGTTTTCCACTGTGTAATCAGGCAACTGGCTTTCTAGCATTCATAGTAAACCAAATTCTGTTGGTTATTGAATGTTTAGAGTCTTAATAGATGATAGCTAATTGTGTTTAGTAATAAATTGCATTCTAATTTTATTTTAAACAAAGTTTTATTTATGCCCATTTCTTTGAAACTTTCACATTGTTGTATGTACAACTTCTTTTTCTCTCTAGAGGCCACCAATGAGAATAACTAAATTTAAAATAAGAACTCTTTTAACTTTCATTTCAAGTTTTTATCTAAGAAGAAAAAATATAAAGTAACAGTGTATTTCTCTGATCTTTAAATTCAGAAAATAGGGAATTAGAGAGACTAAGATATTTTAAAAATTAAGTTATAAAAGAACATTTCAGAGAAAGAGAAAAATGGTAAATGATGCTGGATGTATGTACAAGGGAAAAATGATTAACATGAACAGATTGACTCACACCTCCTTAGAGGGCAGAATGATGTAAGCATCAAAAGCCCAGAGAGGAAAATGACCACACAGACCAAAAACAAGGGAAATACATAGAAACGTGAAGAAAGATTTTGTGGTAACTCTTTAAGTTTACTTTAATATTCTTGAAAAAGCAAATACTTTTCCCTAATTTCATTAATTTGAAAATATCAAATTTAAAATATTTGATTTATAAAGAGTAGGTAAAATTAAATTTGTGATTTGGGAAAATGTAAAAGAAATTCAAAGTAACATTCTCACTCTTAAAAAACCCTTAGAATTTAGGTCAGATGACAAAGTAAATGATTTAAGAGCAAGTAGAAAATACACTATCTGAACGTACATATTTAAAACATGCAAATTGATTGAGTAGAAGAGACAAAGCACTTTTAATGACTTTTTTTACGTCTGCACTAAAATCTTATATATTCAGTTTAGTTAGAAGAAATATTTTAAACCCATATTATTAGTATGTTAGTTTTAAGAGAAAGCCGTAATGAAAAGTCAATCCTAAATAATCATGGGTATATTCTATAACAAAGGGTTCTCCATAGCACTCCAGTGGGAATTCACATAAATCTAGTGAAAAGAGTTCCTACTAATAGCTCTTAAGATGATGAAATTGTTTGCTTTGCTTTTGTGGCTTTTGTCACCACACCCCTGAATAACATGTTTGTGACTTAGGCCCCACAACAGCTTTCCGTGGGTCCTCAGCTCACTGATAAATTTGCCTCGTGAGTTGGAAGTCAACTTGAGACAAGTCTTGAAAATTTCCGCAGGGGACCCTGGAATATTTGGTTGCTTCTTCCTTCTACAGAAACCCTGATTCCAAAAACTTGATTCTTATTTAGTTTACAGCTTCAATCACTACTTATATACAGTAACAAGTGTTACGTTGCTACTGTATATAAATGAGCAAGTCAGACAATTTGAGAAATAGACTCGTCTACAATGCATAGAGCACTGTTTATTGTACCTTGTAGCGTTTATCATGGGAATTGCACTTGTGAATGGTCAACAGAGTGGACCACATGGTACCCTAAGCTGAGTCCGCATAATACAGTCAAAGAGGGAATTATCCCTTATTGATAAATCCTAGCAGAAGGAATGGACAATGTAGCTCAAAAATGTTGTCCACAAAGTAAAGTGTGGGCCAATCGCTGTGAACTGGCTCTCTGTGCTGGGTGTCCCGGATGTAACAGCTCATGTCCTTCCGTGTCCGTAGGCCAAGGCTGGTGGAAGATGCTGTCGCATCAGACAGTAACTCATCGTGCTGTGCACGGTAAATCACCTGGCTGTCAACACCTTTATTTTCAAGACTCTTCTATTGTTGTGCCTAAAGTATGGATATTAAGAAAGAAGAATCTCCACAAAGTTGTTGTGTCACTGCAAGGGACTAGGCACAAACTCTAAGAATTTGCTACCTCTCAAGCTATAGGGAGATCTCAACAGCAGGGTGAGAGACGTGTTTTAACATCAGGAGTCAACGTAACTAGATCCAGTAGTTTGTTTGATTTGCTCATTCCTTGACTGTCCCATTTAAAATGAAACTATTTCTCCACTTTAGTGGAAAGTCTCTATTCCCTACTCTTTTTTTCCTATTTAGATCATGGATAAGTATATTTTGTATGTTTGTTTGTTTAGTCATTGGCTTTCTTCTTTTAATAGAATGCTACCTTTATGAGGGTAAGGATATTTTTCCTCTTTCATTAATTGCTCTATTGCAGAATTTAAAAGAGTCTTTGGATATATATATCTCCACATATTTGGAGAGAATAAATTAAATATTCTTCTCAAAGTTATTAAATAATTTTAATGGCATAAAAATGAAAATTCAGAAGGCATTTTGAAGATTAAAGCAAGTTAAATCTTCATCTGAATGATTTATTTTGTTTCACATTTAAATACTAACTGAAAAAAAGCACAGGAAACATATATAATGAAGAACTTTGAAGAAAAGCTAGCATATAATATACCTTTAAACAATATAATCTGCCAAAAAGAGGGAAAAAAGCAATTATTCAAATATTTAACTGTGAATTTTAGCTGTCTACTAGCATCTGTACCTGTTGAATTTTATTTTAGATGCAAATGAACATTTTTTTAATTTGAATTTTTATTCTTTGAATAAGCAAAAACTTCTCTTAGATACTTTTTAGGCAACAAGAATTGAAGAAAAAATGATATGTTTGAATTATGCTAGGAAAGTGTGATAATTCAGTGACTCTCTTGTTATTTTGTCAACATGTTCAGTGCTGTAGTCTGCTTTTCTTTAAAAGTATATGTGGCTGTGATTTCCACACTTTTTTTTTACATGTCCTTCTATTATAAAACTATTTTCTATTCTGCAGTTAATTGGAACAATAGTGATGGGCTGTGCTTAGCTTTCTTACTAGGAGCCACTTTTTTTTTTTTGAGTTGGAGTCTGACTCTGTCATCCAGACTGGAGTGCAGTGGCTGCTCCTGGCCACCACAGCTTCGACCTGCTGGGCTCCAGCGATCCTTCCGCCTCAGCCTTCCCAGTAGCTGGAATTACAGGCATGAGCTACCACGCCCGGCTGATTTTTTGATTTGTTGTAGAGATGAGGTCTTGCTGCCCAGGCGGGTCTCGAACCCGCGGGCTCAGGCAATCCACTCATCTCAGCCTCCCAAAGACGCGGGATTATAGGCTGAGCCACCAAGCCCGGCTACTAGGAGCCACTTTTACAGGACAGTAAATAGTAGCCTTAAGAGTATAGACCAGTCTTTCCCAGATCTGTCTGTAACCACATGTACTTCAGCTAAAAGGAGTTAAGTAGTTGATGATAAATTTTCCTCTTACTCTAAAATTGTATATTACAATTTTACACAAGTTTAGTTAAAACTTAAAAAGCAATTTACCTTTCATTTATTAAAAACATAAGTGCTGCTATATAAAGCTCAATAGAACATAGACCAGCAAAATCTGTATTCAATTAATGTATACTAATTGAAATGGCATGTTTTTCCTATAATAGAATAATAGATTCATATTTCATTTTAATATCTAGAAACTGGTTTTTTTCTTTTATACTCATGTGCCTTATCAGAAGTTTAAAATTTTGGCATTCATAGGTAAACAGCATTTCAGATAACCACATTTAAGTCTAGACTTCCTCAGGAAGTACTAAAATCATTGACCTTAATTGTTAACAACTGCAAGTTCTATAGGCTAAACATATTTAGTATTTTCATCCATTTATGTGCCAGGAAATCTGTGTTACAAATATATTGCGATTTTATATTATCTAATGAGATATTAATGAGTGAATGAATTCACATCATTAATGAATAAATGATATGTAAGTGAAGACAGTGTCACAGATACATTAGATACAGGATTTATTTTGATTTCTTTTCATAGCAGAACTGTTCGCTTCAAACTGATCTGTCTTCAGCATATTTTTGGTCACTTCTTGACTGTTTTTAGTAGTTGTAACATGTTTTATCGGGTTGAGGGATAAACTCCAGGCTGTAGAATAATTGTGTGTGTAACTGCCCTCTGTAAGTACTAAACCTGTAATCTTGGTCTTATTATAGTCTAACTAACGTTTTTCGTACTCCTGTTTCATGAAATGCTAGGATTCCATGAAATCATTTGCAAGTTAAGTAGACTTTGAATTTTTCGATTTTACTTTTTTTCATAATTGTATGAGACTCATCTCTTCAAGTCTAATTTCTTTCTCTTATGCGATCTCCTGTTTACTTCATCCTCACCACCATAGTTTTTAGTGTATCAGGAAGAGAATACTGTGAGTGCTGCCACCTATAGGTGGAAAACTAATTAAACTTTTTCATGATGTAGAAAAGCATATCTAAAAGAGTTATTTTTGCAACTTCTGCAACCACCATCTTCAAACGTTTCACCTAATTATTTACCTACTTGATATTGATGTTGCCATTTCAGATGCCTGTGCCTTAAAATAAAGCATTTACTAAAACCTTTATCATTTCGTCATCTTATTATTTGCATTTAATATACCATTCAGATATGCCATATTATAAGAGTTCTTTGACTTAATAAAGTTTAATAGACCTGCTAGAACAATTGACTTTGCCAATCATATGCCGAACTTACCGCTGTGTCTTGGTTTATCTGTGTGGGGCGTTGCCAGATCTGTCCAGGGAGTGAGACGTGCCCCTTTGAGGTCTTTTATCATGAGGCTTGGTTCTGTGCCTTTGCGTAATGACGGGTTTGTTTCTCCTTTATTCTTGCAGAGTGCTGCAGCAGCTCCCAGCCCAGTGCTAGGAAACATTCCCCCAGGAGATGGCATGCCAGTAGGTCCTGTGCCACCAGGGTTCTTTCAGGTACTCAGAGAAACTGCCAGCATGTTAAGGCCTAGGCACTCGTGTTGGGTTTTGCTAAAGTGTGGAGGAGGAGGGGCTATTTAATTATTTAGGTAAATAACAATGTGTAGCCGACTCTTATGTTCAGATTGGTTATCTGTTGTGTTGTTCTTTCTTCCTATGTCTACTTTGTTGTTACAGTATGTATCTATTCATTTATGTGGCTGTTTTATTGTTCACTTAAGAAAGAAAAGGAAGCCGAGCTCGGTGGCTCAGCCTGTAATCCCGCGCCTTTGGGAAGCTGAGGTGAGTGGATTGCCTGAGCCCGCGGGTTGGAGACCCGCCTGGGCAGGCGAGACCGCATCACTACAATAAATCAAAAAATTAGCTGGTCATGGTAGCGCACGCCTGTAATTCCGGCTACTTGGAAGGCTGAGGCGGAAGGATTGCCAGAGTCCAGCAGGTCGAGGCTGCGGTGGCCGGGAGCGGCCACTGCACTCCAGTCTGGGCGACAGAGTGAGATTCCAACTCAAAAAAAAAAAAAGAAAGAAAAGGAGTTGAAATGCAAATTAGTCCATTATAAATTAACTGAGGTCAATATGTTGTGGGAGAAGAGGTTGAAGAGAAGACTCTGGGAAGGATGGAATTGTCACTGTCCCAACTATCCAGATCTCCACAGACCAGAAATAGCCACAATTCAGCTGAACTTTTAAAATATAGTTAAATTATAATTATCAATGTATCAAGAATACAGGTTATATCAAAATAGAGAATCATCTTTGGGGATTTTAGGCTTGAATTTTTTATTAATAGTATTATATAACATTTTAAGATCTCATTTTCTTTCCTTTTTTTTTGAGTTGGAGTCTCACTCTGTCGCCCAGACTGGAGTGCAGTGGCCACTCCCGGCCACAGCAGCCTCAACCTGCTGGGCTCCGGCGATCCTTCCGCCTCAGCCTTCCGAGTAGTCGAAATTACAGGCATGCACTACCACGCCCAGGTGATTTTTTGATTTGTTGTAGAGATGAGGTCTCACTGCCCAGGTGGGTCTCGAACCCGCGGGCTCAGGCAATCCACTCACCTCAGCCTTCCAAAGGCGCAGGATTACAGGCTGAGCCACCGAGCCCGGCTAAGATCTCATTTTCAAATACATGTTAAAATTTTAGCAATGATAATAAGAATTACTTACTTATTTTAGCAATGATAATAAGAATTTTAGAATTACACAGTATTCTGCTTTTTAAAATTTTATGGCATCCACATCTTAAATCTGAAGTTTTTTAACTCAAATCAACATAGATTCTGAAATTTATTCTTAGTACATAGTTAATTTTATAACACTCTTTGGTTAAGAACCTAGGAGTTAAGAACTAGAGTTGGAAGGTGTTACAGGAGTTAATGTAATATGCTATATTGTTAATGAATTGCATTAGGTACCTATAAGTTTATTTATCACTCCAGTTTTCATATTTTCTAAGTTCTTGATAACCACTTATTTATTAATCCATACTGTCAATGTACTTATCAGTTTAAAAATGGAGAACTAAAACTATAAATAATTTTTCAAAGTATATCAAAGAATAAAAAGGTCTTGATTAAAAAGTAATTTCAACCCTTGTCCTCTAGGCCATTCATATTTACTTTAATACTCTGTATTAATACCCAAATTATCTAGAATATTAAACAGTTTTCTTAGAGTTCACATTCTGTCTTGGGGGCCCCTTGTTATAATCTAGGAATAGGTTGTAACTCTTGATTATTAATTAAACAACCACCATTTAAGATAATAATAACAGCTGATCCTTAATAACTGCTTACTGTGACCCCTGCCTCATTCTAATTGCCTTGTATATATATACACTCTGAATGCTCATAATAACCTAGGCATGAAGTCCGTATTATCATCATCCCACTGTACGGAGGGAAAAACTGAGGCACTGGTGGCTAAGTCAGAAAGTCACAGGTCTGGGTTTAGATCAAGGCTGGCTGGATCTCTGCCATTAAATTTACCTTTTAAAGTTCATAGTTGATTTTTATTCATGACATATGTCCAGCTCATTCTATTTTTTTCCTCATTTTCTTATTTCTCTTGCCTAAGATGGTTGAAGTTAGGGAGTACGTCAGAAGAGTTTATAGATTTGATAGTTAGTAGAAGTACCTTAAGTGGCACTTTAAGAGAGGAGCCCAGAGAGGAAGCTAAATTCTTTTACTGGGGTTTAACCAAGTCTGTAAATCCATACGTGCTCATATTCACATATTATAGAATGAGTCATTCTCCCTTTACTTATCTTCTGTCTCCAAGTCTTGGTAAGGGCAGTGAAACAGTTACCTGTGTTGTAATTATTTCAGTGTGATAAAAACTTGAAAGCTACTATATGCCGGTCACTGCAGTAGGCACTATAGATAAGCAGGTAGAGTGTACATCTTCCTGAAACTTGCTATATGAGGCATAATTGAAGATAAATAACTATAATACCATGAAATGCATGTTGTAACAGAGGGTAGCATTCCGGAAGGACCCAGGAGAGAGAACCATCACATCTGTGGGAAAACTGCCCTGCAAAATCAGCAGAGGCCTGGTGTTCCAGACGGTGGGCACTGTGTACACAGAATGTGGCAGCATCACAGCGTTCTATGTAGGGGTGTTTGGAGTGGCACATGGAAGGTGGGGAGACCAGACAGAAGCTCCTGGACATGACACTGGAAGGATACATCTGGCCTGTGGAGAAGAGGCTCTGCTGTGTAAGAACTCAAGTAGCCATTCAGAGGAGCCAGCAGAGGCTCGAGGAAGGGCAGGGCCCTGATCTCCCACCACATGGTGATCCCGGCCTAGTGGGACACCTGCAACTGGAGTATGTGTGAAGCCCCTGCCCCACAATGCCCTACTGTATAAGGAATGAGAGGAGCAGCAGGTAGAATGTAGACAGAAAACACTCTTAAATGGGTGGCATGTGCTCGAGAGCACACCAGAAGGCCCCACACTGAACCCTGGGAGAGACTCAGTCAGGAAAGCATTGTCAGAATAGTATATGAAATCCACATGGGCATTTAAAGATGAGTTGGGAGTTAGGCAAAGGAAGCAGGGATAAAGGGGGAGAACATTCCAGAAAGGGGGGAAATAATTTACAAAGACCCAGAGGGGAAAGGAGAAGAGATTAAGTTCAGGAAAACTGGAGCTTGACCTGCTGAAGGGTACATGGCTGGTGAAGAGCCTTGAGAAGGCCTAACAGGGCCTTGTGGGTGGTAGAGTCTGAACTTGATCTTAAGGGTAGTGATGAGCTATTGGAAGATTCTAAGCAGGAGAGAGATATGTCCATATTTGCGTTTTTAGAAAAATCACTCCAGCTACACTGTATAGCCAGAATTGTGGAAGAGCAAGGGTGGAGGGAAGGAGACTCTTTTAGGAGACTTTTACAGTAATCCAAATGGAATCTAATGATGACCTTAACTCAGTGAAAGTGGGCATGGACAGATGTGAACAGATTTGCAAGACAAAATAAAAGTGGGGGGTGTGAATAGAAGAATTCCAGGACAATATTCTGACTTCTGGCTCTAAGCTGGGCAGATGGTACCATTTTCTGAGATGGGGACCACAAGATGGGGAATAGGCTTGAAGTGGGCAGGTGAGATTCCTCGGGATCCTCCAATGAGAGAGATATGTTCAGCTATTGGTCCTGCAAGTTCAAAGCCTAGGATAGTGATCAGACTAGAGGTAAAAATTGCAGAGTCGTTTCATATTCAGGCACTGGAATCCACAGGGGTGGATTAATTGTCCAGGAAGAAAGTACAGAATGACAGGGTAGGGATCGTACAACCAAACTCTAGACAACAACAAAACACTACCATTTAACAGATGGACGAAGGGAACAGGACCCACTGCAGAGGCTGGATGCAGGGTACCATCAGCTGGCTGGCATAGCAGCCCAAGGAAGAGACTCTTAGCCAATTTCTGATCAGTGGCAGTAGAATTTAAAAAGGGAGAAACAGCTCATAATTGCATTTGATAGACCTTAGTTGATTAACCAATTTAAGGGTAGGAGAGAATGAGCTGAAAGAGTTGAGGATGATTCTGAGCTTCCCACTTTAGGTCTCTGGATAATTTTAGTGTCTTTATCTGAGTAAAGAAAGACAGGAGGTTGAACACATTCTAGATGCATTTGAATTTGATACACAAGTCTTTCCTCTTTGTCCAGGCAGACTATTTCAGACTAATCCCAAATACCTTTTCCCCTATTTAGCATTTAAATATTTCTTCCTAGAAATTCCTCTCGAAATTCTAGAAGACTCAAACTATAAAACTTCTAAGAAAGAAATATGATGCCATTACCTTCTAGTACATGTAGTGGTGGGGCCAGATGGCTCAGTGTTTCCTAAACATCAGCATGGTCTCCTGCAGCCCCTGAACTGCACGTCAGCATGAGTCCAGCCCTGATGTATGCCATTAGTGGAGAGCAACTACCTTCCAGGACAGGAAATAGCAGCAGACAGTCATAATTCCAGTTTACACACCAGTTCTACTCCAGTTCCAGGGAGACATCGACCTCCAAGGATGATCCACATCTGGAGGGGCTGCCGGGTATCCCTTCACAGTTCAGAAGCTGTAATACCCAAGGTGGGGCACTGCCCTGATTGTTAGTTCAGTACAAGACAACTGAAAAAGCTGGCTGTGGCCCTTCCCAGTAACCAAGTCCAGGAGGCTTGGCCAGGACAGAGATGTGGCTCTCCAAGAAGAATCTCTGGTTCAGAAGAGCCTTCGTCAGAAGAGTACTAAACAGTTTTTCCAGCCTCTCAGCTTGGTTGCAGCCACTAAATTCTGAAGGCCAGCTACCTCCCACTGCCTTTGCCCTTTAGGTAATAAGAATATTTCATACTTAAATTATTTGGAAATGCAAAGCTTTTTGGGGGAGTTATGGAATAGGACTAGACCAAAAGAAGGATTGAATCTATTAGAATTAAATAAATAATTAAAAGTAAAGAAGAATAATGTAAGTTCTGAGCTCTACTCAATTTGTGATTTTACTGTAAAAAATACATTGGAGCAGTTCTCCTAAGTGAACACACTCCTTTTTTTCCTGCATGCATTACAGAACAAGGCCCCCTCCTTTCCATCATAAGTATAGACTTAAATTCATCACCAAGTAGAATTTTCACAAACTCTGAACTTATGAACCCATGACAGCCACATTTGAAAATAGCAATTAACTTAAGCTCTAAAATAAATAATTATGATATGTGCTCCACACATTTAATAAGTCCATCTGGAAGGCAGTCTTCAGTGTCTTTTTATTGTAACATTATTCATACTTGAACTTTGATGTATTTCTTGAAATGAGAAGGCGTCTGCTGCTGGTAGGAGAGCAAGGAAATAAAATCAGTGGGACTAGTTGAACATGAAAGAAAGAGGTATCACTTCAGCACAACAAATCCATATAAGATATGACACAAGTATTTGTTGATGTGGAGTCTTTTATCACAGGAGTCATTTGTCTAAATCCTCAAGACAACACTACATGGAACTGAGGGAAAACTTCAGAGCAACTTTCCTGACTTGGGAAGTCTTGCTATTGGGTCAGAGAGGCGGTGGTGGAAGTGGCCCCTGATCTGACTGGAGTTTAGCAGTTTTGTGGAATAAAGTGCAGTGTTGTAATGTGGTATGAGTACACCTTCACCAAGCTCCCAGGACGAAGTCTCTAACCTTTCTGTTCCTGTGCGGGAATCTTGCTTGAAAGTTTCATTGTATCTAGGAAATGTGAAGTGTGCAGTAAAAGCATCCATCTGCTCTTTATTCTTTCTCATAGCACTCATACAAAAAAGTAGGCAAAGGGCTGTGCTTCCCACAGTTTTATTGAATTAGGCAGCAGTATTTCCTAGA
Source organism: Carlito syrichta (assembly GCF_000164805.1). Lineage (NCBI taxonomy): Eukaryota > Metazoa > Chordata > Mammalia > Primates > Tarsiidae > Carlito > Carlito syrichta. Next base: position 485,094 of record NW_007233075.1, read on the forward strand.
CCAATGAGATTGTCAAAGTATTTTAGTAAAATACACTAAATAAAGCAAGGGGAAAGTACTCCTTTTGTGATTTAAAAAATTAGAATATTGTCCGGGCACAGTGACTCAGCCTGTAATCTCAGCACTTTGGGAGACCGAGGCTAGTGGATTGCCTGAGCCTGCGAGTTCGAGACCAGCCCAGGCAATTTGGTGAGACCTCATCTCTATGATAAATAAAAAATTAGCTGGGCGTGGTAGCATGCGCCTGTAGTTCCAACTACTTGGAAGGCTAAGGCAGAAGGATCACTGGAGCCCACTAGGTCGATACTGGGGTGGTGGTGAGTGTGCCACTGCACCCCAGCCTGGACGACAGAGTGAGACTGCAACTAAAAAAAAAAATTAGAATATTAACTGTGTTACTTTATAAAACTCTGTAATTTTATAGATGAGTGAGTAACAAAGTGCGTCTCTTGTGAATTTACTGTAACTTATAGAACATTAAGGCAGCCGGGCTTGGTGGCTTAGCCTGTAATCCCGCACCTTGGGAGGCTGAGGTGAGTGAATTGCTTGAGCCCGCAGGTTCGAGACCTGCCTGGGCAACTTGGTGAGACCTCATCTCTACAATAAATCAAAAAAATTAGCCGGGTGTGGTAACGCACGCGCCTGTAGTTCCAGCTACTTGGAAGGCTGAGGTGGAAGAATTGTCGGAGCACCGGCAGGTCGAGCTACCTGCGGTAGCTGGGAGCAACCACTGCACTCCAGTCTGAGTGACAGAGTGAGACTCCAACTCAAAAAAAAAAAGGCAATGGATATTTCTTATTTTAACCAAAAAAATGTTGAGAGGAGTAAAAATGTTTTTTCCTAGTTTCTCCTCTTTACCATAAGAAAACTTAAGAATAAAACTATAACTTGTTTTTCACTCTAATAAGTAAACACTTACCTTTATATTAAAAACACAGTATAATCTCTTCATAGGTGCTAATGTAGTTTCCTCGAGTCCATAACTGATGTGGGGTATACTTGAAAATATCTAATTTTGAATTCTGTATAGGCTTTTGTTCATTTTTACCTTTTTTGTTTTGATTTTTTCTTGACACACTTACTATATTTTAGTTACTATTTCTTTAGTTTTCTTAATGGAAACTATTGAAAACCGATAATATATTGATGTTAGGTTGTAAATTTAAGACTTTGACATGATTTTAAGACTATAAATACATGATGAAGATAAAGTATACCAAGTAATTTCGTTTCAGGCTAAGGTACCACTCATGTTTTAAAATCAAAAGAGACAGAAGCATTGGCATGGGGGAAGACGTCAGGCAGGTTAGCAAGTCCCCTCCTGTCTACAGGCCTGACACTGACCATGGAAAAGCTGCTCTGCCATCTAGCGGTAGTTTGCTGGTGTCTCCGCTTATTCTGGGCCTTTTCCCAAAGGTTCTATTTTTAGCAAGACTGCACTGTAGCGGGCTGACCTAATGCTTTACATAGTAATAACGCAATAAGAAAAAAACATAGTAGGAAATTCTCTTTTCTCCATGGTGTTGTTATTTACTAGCAAAGTCTCAGTGTTAATGACATTCAAAAAACAACAAGAGCAAAACAAAGCTGAGTCATGCGGTAGTCTTGATATTCTAAGAGAAAAAGAGTCAAAATGATCAAAATGAATAAAAAATGAGAAGAATAGTTATTTAATATAAAACTTGAAACAAAGAAGAAAACAACAAGAAATGTTTTTGCAAGTCCCGAGTAAATGTTTCCTCGGGGTGGGTGTTTATTTAATTTGTTTCTGGAAATAAGTCCTATGTTTTAGAGAGGGCTCCTATCTGTATTCATCTGCCCTGCCATTCTCTCCTAGGTAGCACCTGTCTTATCCTGTGGTTGATGCATATAGTCACATAGTCTGCATGCTTTCTCAGTTCTCTTCTATTATTAACCTTGCTCTGTCTTCTCTTCTAATGGTTTGCTTTCCTGACCATGGCTGCTTCAGCAATTAGTCTGAGGAGGTATCTTAAACCAGGAGAAACCCCTTTCCCTCTCAGAAACCCTGTCCATATCTTAGGTCTTAGATGACAAACCCAAAGATTACTTGTTATATCTTTCTTGCTGTGAATGAGTAGGCCACTGAAAATCTCAAGAAAAATTAATTTCTTAAACTATAATGTCTAACAATCTAAGTATGTATTGAAAATTCAGACATTAGAAATAGTATTTCACAGGATTTAGATAGTAGAAGTGGGAAAGGTTGCTTTTTTTAAATAAAAGCTCAAGAAATAAAAGTTAGATTTAATTGTCTTAAGAATGAAGTTTTGAATCCTTAAAAACAGAGATTTTAAGTGTTGAAAATAGAGCAAGTCTTTTCTGGTACAAAGATAAAAGCAACCACAGAAACATGAAGCTGCTGGCTTTGAGAATGCTGTCCTGCAGTTGTGAGACTAGGTTTTCGGCCTCGACTATTAGAACAAATGAAGACTGCTCAACTTAAGTAACTAAATCAGCTTTTTAAAAATTGCAGTTCAGATGACTAAAGACCTTGCCGCAGTGACTGGATAGAGGGTGGGAGGGAGGGTCGGGTGTGGAGAGTACATGTGGGTCTTCCTACTGGAACCCCGTTTTTGTTGTTGTTGTTTGTCTGTTTGTTAAAATGAGTTTCTAGGAAAAGGTTTGGTTGGCCATCCTAGACCTGTATTTGGTTTTCCGTGCTCTTTCATGCTACTCCAGCTAAAGATGCCCCAGATGTTTAATATGAAACAATAGTTATCCTATTTTAAAATCACATCTGTCTCAAGTGCATGGCTATTTTTCAAATAATTTGAAATTCTAGTTTTTCTTTTGAAAATATTGTTGAAAATTCTTCCTTAGAGTGCTGCAGTTTTTACTGACATCCCTAATAAGAAATTTATAGAGTGAATTGCAAGTATGCAAAGGATATTTATAACACAATTTTAGTTTTATTAATTTACTTCTGGCTACAGAAACAAAAATGGCCCACATTCTTTGGGAAATTAAAGATAAAGATGGAATCATTAAATATATTGTTAATTCCCTGTATAAGTGGGATGGAGTTATCTTATACACACATGAGAAAGTCTTTAGCGACTTAGATAGTAACTGATTACTAGGCAGTGCTCAGGAATAATTTGTCTCAGGCTCTATATCACAGTCAACAGACTTTTTCTGAGAGAAAATACCACAGGCTTTGCAGATGACCTAGGCCCTGTCACACCCACCCACTCTGCAGTGGCACGAAAGCATCCACACACACCATGTAAACTCACATGCACGGTCATGTCCCAGTAAAACTTGACTCACAGAAACACAAGGTGGAGCATATCTTCCCTGCAGGCCAAGGTTTGCACACCTGTTTCAGATGAATGTGATGAGAGATGCAGCGGCAAGGCCCAATGTTTCTAGATAGTCCTGTGAACCGCCAACCCAAGAGTCCCAGGCACACAGCCCCCACCGCTAGGATTCTCAGATGCGGGAGCGTGGACCTGGAAAGCCTTTGGATTTGCTGTCCTTTGTTTTGTTTTTAACAGATGAGTGTTACACACTGAAAATTGAGACCCACTGGCTAAGAGTGCCAGTGACACACAGCAACAAGTGTTTATTGCCCCCATCCCATCCTAGAGTCACTACCGTAAACAAGATGAATGGGATCTTTGCTCTCCTGAAATCAGAGGCTGCCAAGGGAAACACTCCATAAACAAGGGAAATAATTATTGTAAAATGTGTGATCTGTTAGATGTGATGGGGGCTAGGGAGAGAGACAAAACAAGAAAGGAAGACGCAGCACTGTGGGTTTTGGAGAGGGTTGCTGAGCAGAGCTTGTCCAGGGATATCATCTGAGTAAATACTTGAAGGAGGAGGGACGTAGTATGTGACACCTGGCAAGTGTCTAGGCAGAGGGACAGGCAAGCACAAAGGCCTGAGTCCAGAACATGGCTGGTCTCTTCATGGGAAAGCAAGACAGCTAGGCAGCCAAAGTGGAGTGTTTAGGGTAGGGTGGAAGGTGGATGACAGTAGACAGGAAGTCGCAGGTCCCAGAAGGCCAGATGGGGTAGAGCACTAAGGTGGTCTTGGGCCCTTGGGTTTGGCTCTGAGTGAGGCTTAGATGGGCTCATCCGGCTGCAGGCAAGATGAGTCTGCCGAAGGAAAGTATGCTGCAAAGAGACCGGCTGGGCTGTCCGTGCAGTTTTGGCAAGAGATTATTATATGACCCAGGCAGCGGGAGTGAGATTGACTGGATTGCGTATTTGGAAGCTGGAGCCAATAGACATTGGCAGTGGCTGGATGTGTGGAGATGACAGCAAAGGCACGTCTGGGGTGACTATGAGACCTGTGTCGTGCTCAACGGTGACATACACTGGTGAATGTAGAACTTCCAGAGGACATGGAGGTATCAGAAGCATAACTGTGAGCTAGCTGAGACCGAGGTGGCTGCCTGACACTTGGAGTGCTGAGCAGGGACAGGGTCACAGTCCTGGACTCTCACAGTGGAGGCTGGGCTGGAGACAACTTTGGGAGTTGTTAGCAGACGGTGTATCCTGAAAAGCCATGAGCCAGTTGACCTCGCCTGGATGATGGGCTGAGCATGACGGCCCTGGGCCCCAGGCTTTTCACTGACAGGAAGTCAGGGCATGAAGAGAACCAGCCAGTGGACAGGGAGACGCCAGACATGACAGGAGTCTTCAGGGCAGAGGGCAGCCCCTGTGCCACATACTGCTGAGAGGGCAAGTCAGCTTGTAGCTGATGGGTGACCATGGGAGTCACAGCACTGAGGTCACAGTGTCCCTGTTCAGTGCCATGTGGGGTGGATGCCTCATCAGAGTGGAGCCAGGATACATGGGAGGAGAGAGGTTGGAGGCAGCCACCCTCTCCAGGAGCCGTGCCCGAAGGAAAGAGAGGGCAATGGAGGGCTGCCAGGAGGAGGTGTTGGCTACTGTGAGCCATCCATCCTCCTGAGGGTCAAGGACAGCACTCTGTAGGTGTCATCCATCCTCCCAGGTGGGCAGGCGCTATCTGAGGGTAAGAAGTGACACCAGGGAATGGACTGCAGAAGCCTCTGTGCACAAGGGCTGCTTCCCAGAGGACAGAAAGTGGATTGGTCACCTCGAGTGCCTGCCTAAGTGAAGACAGTATTGTCTGTCTTCTGATATCCTGTAAATGATTGCTGACATCACACATCAGTAAATATTTTTCCGCTTGAATTTCTTTTATACTTTATTGTGCATATGTATTTATCTCAAGACATGTGTTTCAGAATGTATATTTTAAATGGGGATGCAGAAGAAACTTCTTTGTGTGCAGTTTGAATTCTCAACTTACTTATATTCATACTATTAGCATTGGCCAAATTTGTAAGCTTTAGTTTCAGAACTAATTTCTCAGTTTATAAAATATAAAAATCAGATCTGTGGAAGCACTCTCTTAGGTTGTTTGGAGAAGAGTTGAGTAGCCTTAAAATATAGACTTCGTGTTTATAGGTAGGTAACCAAATAACTATGAGAGTATTATTTCATTTTTAAAGAGCAGAACCATATATAATAAGCCAATTATGCAGCAGACACAGCCTCATAGGGCAGTTTATTTAACAAGTGTTGTCTCTGCCTGGGAATCCGAAAAGCCTTCTGCTTATCAGTAGAAGCCTCCCTGGCACATCAGGTCACTGGAGGCTAAGAACACAGGGCTGTGGGCTTTGGGGCGATATATTTAAATAATTAGAAGCGCCTGTCTCCCATGCCCCATCAGAGAGAATCCATGAGTAATGTGGGAGTGTGAGTGTGAAGTAGGAGAAAGAGAAGGGATGTTTCTGCATTCCTGCATGGAAAATTAAGGCAGTTTTAAAGAATGGTTTATTGTCTTAGCTTCCTTGTTGTTTGAGTCAGCCCTATACTTTGCCCTGGATTACAAGTCGCAAGTATGTATTTCCTTACTGAAACTGTTTCTTGGTTTGTTTGTTTTTTTTTTTTTTGGTTGCTGCTGTTTGTTTTTGTTTTTAATTGATCTATCATTGCCATGTCAGTCACAGGAGGTAGCACAGGAGCAAGTGGACTCCAGCTCCTTGCCTCATAGACACCAGAAAATGTGTGTCTATATGTACTTCTGAATATAAGTGGATTTAAGCAAATGAATAAAGGTTTTATAGAATATTATTCAAGCACTTATAGTTTCTTAGACCAGCAGACAACACAGTTCCTAATCACAGCCCCAGAGTCTATGGGCTGCATGGCAATGGAGGCTTGAGAAAAAGTCTCATCTTCTTGAGAAGGCCTGCCATGGAAGAGACCAGTTTTGATGCTTAGACTAAATCATATCAAAAGAGCCCACTTGCTTGTGATTCTGTGCTGTACTTGGTCAGCCTTGCCTAAGTAATATCAAGGCAACTGGACCTGTCACAGCTTTACGGTTATCTTATGTAAGTTATTTTAGTGAAGTGTTGATGATGATGGAATATCTAAGATGTGTGGGAGATGAACTACATACTTAAATTTGTCAGTAGAATAGGCCAGCACAAGCATGTCATTTCATGGGCTAAATTAGCTTAGTACTAGTTGGAATTAAAATGTGTTAATCAAGAATGTCTTATCCACTGGGTGTCAGTAATGTCTGATGGAGATGTTCATGAAAACAGAAGATAAACTAAACAAATTAAATACAGGAACTATAAAGCAATTTTGACAAAATTCATTTGATGTATAATTTATGCATTATTACTTTTTACCCCAAACTCATAAAGTAGTTCGTGGAATTATAAGAAGTAAAAAATATGTGAATTTTCTTATATAAAAGATGATGAAAATGAAATAAGGAAGTCACACTACTCTATAATGATTTTATAAATAATATTCTCAATATCATGTATTATTGATAGCACATGACTTCGAGAGAGTTAACACATTTAAGTAAAAAAAATTTTCTTGGAAGTAAAACATAGAAATCTGTGTCGAGAAAATCATATATGAAAAAGAGAATTAACTGAAAAATAGGCCCATATTAATAAAATAATCATTTTAAAAAGAATGTTTGTGCTCTTGGTTAAATCTTATAGTGAACATATTTTTATTACCTTCCCAGGACTATGAATAAAAATTCATATCCTGCCATATTTACCATTTTCTTAAATTATGTTTTAAATCCAGGAATATAAAAATTATATTCCTGTATCTGCTTAAAATAGTGCATGGAAGATCTCGAAGGAAAGATTAAATCTGTGTCTAAACCACATCAGCATGGGACAGTAAGTTGGATGTTTGATCTTTGTGTAGTTAGGGTAATTTCTGAATATACCCCATATTCTTCCAGGCTGTATTTCACTTTGTACCTTGTGTTTTTGCCTCAATGTTGAAGGAAGAAAATTACTTTTTGGCAAATAACCACTTTCCTACAGGCTTTTTATCTAAAGCAGAATGTTTAATGTTCTTACTCAAATGCTGAGACTTTTCTTAATGGAAAGAAAACATGTAAGCCAAAACATGTTTTTCCTGAGACCTGAAGATTATCGCTTTTTGGATCTATTTGGATCTAAAAAGATTAGGGTCCCCTGTCTGAACACGGCACCCTATAAGATACCCTGCCGAGAGGCAAGTAGCTAGACAGAGTTGGTGGCCATCCTCATGGCTGGTCTAGACTTCAGGAAAAGATCGATAAGTTGCCACTTTTTTCTTGCCACATCATGTGTAAATTAACCTGGCATTCTTCTATACCAATTGTGGTTACTAAATCCTGCTGCTCTGTAAAACTGCCCCAAGAATCATCATTCCAACTCTGATACCCAGAAATAGTGAGAGAATCCTGAAAGTGGGAGGAGGGAATAAAAGTCCATGTGAGTCACCAGATCATACATTCTCTCATATACTGTGAATGGATGTAGTCACTGCAGTGCAGTGTCTTCTTGCCTTCCTCCCCTGCCTTCCCCCAGTCATTGTTCTTGACTTACTCTGATTAGATCCTCTGCAAGATGTCATTTAACCTACGTGAGCAAGCAGGACTTTAGACTTCTAAGCACTTTCTCACTAGATAGCCAGATATGCTGTCCCAAGAGTGGGTTTACTCTTTATGACATTAGTAGATATGACCAGTTTTTAACCAGACAAATATATTGGTCAGGTGAGATTTTATACAAGAGGGTCAAACCTTCCTTATATGTCTGCTGGATGTTTCTGGCATGACTGTTCATCCCTCAGCCCAAGATCCACCTGCTGGACCCACCAGCTACTCACCACATACCTGCTCCATCCACTCTCAGGACAGGCTGGCTGCTTCCTTCCAGAGCCACACTGGAAGTCATCACATTGTGATGAGAGTTGACCTACGACGATGATACCACACCACATTCCCCTCCACCACCACCTACCATTCCCCCATTACCTGTCACATCCCACTCAAAAACATACACACCTCGACTAAAGACTACAAAGATTGTCAAAATGCTACCACAAAGGTTCAAGAAAAGAGAGAGCTTTTTAAGTTTATTTCGTTTCAGTTGTCACATCTCTTGTTAGTCTGGTGAGTCAAGAGCACATGCTAATTTGTGTTCTCTATGCAAATGAATTTGGTAGCCTGAGCGACTGCTGCCTTTGCCCTCTTCATGCTGGAGTGGTGGGAGGTCAGGAATCCACACTGAGCAGGTGGCTGCCCATGGGGGGCCCAGAGGGAGCCCCGAGTCAGGTGGTTCATGATGGTTGGTTGATCATAGGCAGAGTGTGTGTACCTGCTTTATCCTGAAGGTGTCCCATGGCAGGGTGTCACAGAGGTCGGCATACTAAAATGGAGGTAAGAAGTTAAGTTTTCTTTAGGTCAAGTAGGGAGGTTGGTGTAGTCAACTCTAAAAGGTTAAACTTCTAGCTTTAACATGTTTCTAAAAGGCATAGTTGCATACAATGGCATGTCATATTTTATTATAAATGTAAAATACAACTTGCAAAACTTGAAGTGGGTAATTTTGTGAAGAAAGAAGTAATTTGTTAAGTGAATGATCATTTGCTAATTTTTTTTGTAACTTTATATTTCCTTAAACTTAGTATTTATATATTTCTTTCAATCATTTAAAAAATTTTAAATCTTCTAAGTTTTCAAACTTAGAAGCTAATTTCATATAAATAATTTTATCCACAAAAAAGTTCAGTTACTTTAGATTAGATAAATCCTGTAAAATTGTGTGTTGTAGAATGTACTTCAGACTTCTAAGTTTCCTGAAGTATACACTGTCCTAAATGTTAATCTGTCCATTCCGTTGAAGTTAGTGTTAATTGTCTCTTCATCATTGATTTGTTCTAAATTGTACTCATAGAATAAAAGAAGATAGAAAATGCTTAGTTATTGGCATTTTAAAGAATTTTTTTATTTTTATTTTTAATGATTTTAAACTTTCTTTATTATCAATTTATACCTCAAGACTAGGATTTAAAGAACTTTTAGAGCCATGATGAAACATTTACAATGGGATATAAGGTGATTTATACATTATACATCAGTCTTCTAAGAAATGCCAGCTTTATTTCATGGACTAATTACCTTGACATTAAGGTAACCGCTTGCTCTGATGTTGCTTTGTGTTCTTGCCTTCATGTCAAAGTATGCATTATGCTGCAGTGCACTGAATCATCCATGGTAGCTGGGATAAACAGTGTTGATGAAGTCAAGGAAGGAGCCTAGAGAGATCCTTTAAGGAGGGGGTGACATTGACACTGGCCCATGAGGAGTCAACAGTAATTTACCTGGCAGAGAAAGGACAATACAGAGTTATCTCAAGGTGTATGTAGAGAGTATTCTGTTGTTGGTAAATCATAGTTATACTTTTCTTAAAAAAACTGTTTACAATGTTAGAAAATATTAACAAAATTGACAGCATTGGAGCAATGTGTCATTTAAGATGTACACTTTATCATATACAACTTAAAAGAAGTTAGGGCTTAAAATGGTATATGGTAATTTTGGTACTTATAAATTATAAAACAATTCCACTGAGGGACCTGGGAGCTTCAGAGAAGGAAAGAATAAGACTGGTCAGTCTAACTTAAACTAGTACAGAGAAGAGAAAGAGCTAGTTCCTTCTAATTCTTAGGGAATTGAGATAAAACACTAAGGGCTTATGAAAGATCAAATAAGAAGAGGGAAACACTACTTCCCACTAGCAAAAAGAGCAAGGAATAAGGAAAATCTCTCTTTTAGAAAAAGAAGCTGAAAATTCCATGAATAATTCTTGATATAATAGAAAATAATAATCTTTTAAAATGTAATAGCCTTTATTCTGAAATAAATTATGATTCTAAGTGGTATAATTTTCTCTAAAAGACTATTTAAAGGATATGAACTGAATATTTGATTTGTATTTCTATTAGAGTTTTTTTTCTTTCATTTTGTATTCAGATGTTTATTGATTTTCTGACTTTGAATATGTTTTTATTCCTTCTACTTTGGGCTATTCCATTCATCCTAGGCTGTGTTAGTCTGGTCTATTATAATAAAAATGCCATGGACCAGGAAGCTTAATCAACAGAAATTTATTCCCCAAAGTTCTGAAGTCTGGGAAGGCCAAGATCAAGGCGGCAGCCTGATTGGTTCCTGGTGAGGCTCTCTTCCTGGTTTACACATGGCCATGCGCTCATATGGCAGAAAGATGGAGCATCCCTCTGGTGCCTCTTTTTATGAGGGCACTAATCCCATTCATGAGACTCCACCGTCATGACCCCATCACTCCCAAAGGCCCACCTCCAGATACCATTACATTGGGGATTAGGACTTCAACACATGAATTTTATGGGGACACATTCAGTCTCTAGCATAGGCAGCAACTGAAACACATGGAAATGAGAATTTATAACTGTTAATGTAGTTTTTGTATGTCAGAGTAGTAGCCATGCTACCCAGTTTATCTTCTATTATGAAGTAGAGAATCTTACATTATGAGTTTGATTTTCCACCATCCTTAGCACTGCATGTTCTGTCAGATAGGGATGATATAACATGACTTTTGAGGGAAAGTGCCAGATTGGAATATTATTTTCTTTGGGTTTTCATTGATACTTGCCATTTGGTGAAGAGAACTTTCTATTTGTTCCAGATTAGTGAACTGATTTAGAAAATAATTATTCCAAAAAATTGTTTCTCCTATTAATTACAAGACTATGACCTGAAAAAAATCCCAAACAGAGGGCAATCATCTTTATCTGCTTCATTGGCTGATCTATCCCACCACCTAGAACAGCGCCTTTACAGCTGTTTAAGAAATACTTGCTGTTGAGCCATTTTTACCATGCCTTCTCATTGATAAATACAGCTTTTTTATTCTCCCAGCCGACCTTTAATCTGACACAGCAAAAAGCACCATTGTTTGTTGATATATTTATTTTTTAACTAGGTTTTTATTTTTCTCTACAAAGCATATTAATAATTTTGTCCAACTCCTTGGTAAGATGGTTTGTGTGTTAGGAGCACATGCTGTATCCCCCATCCTCCCCACTCCCACACACACTGCAAATACTAACAGCTCTCCACAGTATGCTAACATTTCTATTTAAGGGAAATACTGGAAACAGTAAAGACAATACTGAAAACAATAAAGACAGAATCATGGGTCCCTTACTTATAGGGGCTTTAGAAACCTTCAGGTTCAACTTCCTTGTTTCAAGGTTGAGTAACCAAAACTCTCCGAAGGCTGCTAGTTCAAGGCCACTCCACTGATAAAAGGTGGTGCAGACACTAGTATATAGGCCCTGAGCCCCTGAAATGTTGCTCCCACACATATTGTAAGTAACTCTTTCGAGGGGAGGGCTTTTTCTAGTTAAAATGATGATTCACCATCACGATACCATCAGGCAAATATTTAAAATAGGCCAAACTATTTTTTTTTTGAGTTGGAGTCTCACTCTGTCACCCAGACTGGAGTGCAGTGGCCACTCCCGGCCACCGCAGCCTCGACCTGCTGGGCTCAGCGATCCTTCCGCCTCAGCCTTCCAAGTAGCTGGAATTACAGGCATGCACTACCACGCCCGGCTGATTTTTTGATTTATTGTAGAGATGAGGTCTCGCTGCCCAGGTGGGTCTCGAACCTGTGGGCTCAGGCAATCCACTCCCTCAGCCTCCCAGAGGCGTGGGATTACAGGCTGAGCCACCGAGCCTGGCTGGCCAAACTATTTTTTAAATAAGCACATTGCCCCAAATGTGAAGAGTTAGCACACGTGAGTAGCCAAGGAGCCTTCTGCAGAACCTGTGCCTCCTAGGCTGCTGTTGTGGGGTGGACTGATGGATTTATGTTATAAGTAGGCAGTCCCTTAGACAGATTCCTGTTTTACCATAAAATGATTTTAATTTGTTTCCATTTTTTAAATTTAAAAGCAGATTGACGTCTGAATAGTGTAGTACACATGCTAGTACAGCGTATTCTCAGTTGCTTATATGCAAGCTCTTGAGTTCTAGGGCTGTCTATACAAGCTAATTCACTAGGCAGTTGAGGATATGGGTGGTCATTTAGATAATTTAAGATAAGGATCCATCTGAATTTATGTTAAACAGCACTAACTTTTTATTGAATACTTTAAAAATAGCAATCTTGCCGGGTGCGGTGGCTCACGCCTATAATCCCCACACTTTGGGAGACCGAGGTGAGAGCACTGCCTGAGCCCATGGGTCGGAGACCAGCCTGGGCAACTTTGCAAGACCGAATCTCTACAATATGTAAAAAAAGTAGCCGGGTGTGGTGGCATGTCCCTCAGTTTCCAGCTACATGAATGTCTGAGGTGGAAGGATCTCCTGAGCCCAGCAGGTCAGGGTGCAGTGGCCAGGAGCAAGGCACTGCCCTTCATCCAGCCTGGGTGATAGAGTGAAACTCCAACTCAAAAAAGAAAAAAATAGCAATCTTTATATTTAGGTAAGAGTAGTAGATTTTTATCTAAATTAACTAGATTTTTGTCATTTTATGCTCTATAATTTTATAGCTGTAGATTAGAGTTTATAAATGATTTTTAATTTTCTTTTTTTTAACCAAAAAAATGACCACATAGATTTGAATTTCTTGGAAGAGGACATGTAAGAGCAAATAAATGGACTTAGTAACAGAATCTGTCTGTTGCCATCTGATTTTGTAGGAGCCAGTGGGTTCCCCGATAGCATAGGCACTGACTCTCACAACCTTCACGTGACAAGGCTTCATTCAGGTAGGGAGGCACAGACAGTTCACTAAAATACCTTTATTCACAGTGCCACCACTAGAAAAAATTATCCTTTCAAATACTCGATGGATTAACACTGTAGCACCTTTTTACACTCAGATGAACACACAAATCTCAAATAAGGCACTTCTATTTTTTCAACATTTGATATTTAGTGATATTTGTCTCATAATTCTACCTTGATTCCATTTCAATGTGGCTTTATTATAGATAGGAATTATTAGTAATCTATTTTTATTTCTCTGTTTCAAAAACTAAGTTGATATTATACTTTGAATGAATGAATATATATAAAACATTACTTTGTAAAAGAAAAGCAACCATTACAAAAACAATGACATCATATTTAATTATTAAATTTTTACAGGAAGTCCATAATTTAAAAGCCGATTTTCCTAAGTAAAAATAAGGTGATTGAGAAGGGAAAGGGAAAGTTAACAGAGAGAGTGTGAATTTAAGAATTAGCTTGTATTGGGTTAGATATAGTTAATTTATTCTTCCATTTAAAGTTTTAAAATGGTAAAAGAGTGACAACTTACATCAAATATGTGAAAACTAAACATTTTAAAATCCATTTTGTTAAAACTGGAAAATTTGCTTAAATTTTATCAGTTAGAGGTTACAGTACTACCTGAATAATCCATTTTTTCTGCTCATGTATTGAAAGGTAATCCTGGGAGCCCATTATGTATAAGGACACAGTGAGCAGAGAGCCAAATTGCTTGTTGATTGTGAAGTTCCTCTTGTTGGTTTGTCAGAACCTCCAAAAGATACTATAGAAAAAAAAACCTATGCAGTAGAAATTAATTGGGATTTTATTTTTTAGAGACTGCTTTTAAAACAGACTTGGAAGATGTGTATCCATGAACTGCAGTCCTAATCTCTAAAAATGTCTGTAGAAAATGCATTCTAAATGTAGGGTTTACTTCCATAAAGTACTATACATTCAACTTGCCCATGCCTTTGTCTACTTGCTATGTATCAAATTGATGCTTATTTAATATTAATTCATTCTTAATATCTTAATATTCATCTCTTTAGAGCTGATGATTTGCTTACTTTTGAGCAATTATGTATTGAGATGTACTTAAACAGAAATATAATTTTTCTGTTGTTTCTAGAAAATGTAGTAAAAATAGAATTTTAAATAATTTAATAAATTTCTAAAAATTTGTTGCTTAAATCTGAGTGATCAGCCTGGCTCGGTGGCTCAGCCTATAAACCCGTGCCTTTGGGAGGCTGAGGTGAATGGATTGCCTGAGCCCACAGGTTCGAGACCCGCCTGGGCAACTTGGCGAGACCTCATCTCTACAATAAATCAAAAAATCAGCCGGGCATGGTAGCGCATGCCTGTAATTCCGGCTACTTGGAAGGCTGAGGCGGAAGGATCGCCGGAGCTCAGCAGGTCGAGGCTGCGGTGGCCGGGAGTGGCCACTGTACTTCAGTCTGGGCGACATAGTGAGACTCCAACTCAAAAAAAAAAAAAAAAAAAATCGGAGTGATCAAAAATTCTCCTTTCACCCAACTTTAGACAATCACTAAATGATACTTTCAGAAATTTTTCAGACAGCTTCTAGACTGACAGATTTAGTGCATCTTAGGAGCCTCTGACTCATCTCGTAACATAAATTAACTTGATTTTAACATATGACAATTTGTTTCTTTTGTTAAAAATACGCACTTCATGATTTGATAGGGTCAAAATATGCAAAGAAATTTCAATTTTAAAATTTATAGTTAACTAAAAAAAAATTTTTTTTAGAGACAGAATCCCTAGCTGATCTCAGACTCCTGGGCTCAAGAGACCTTTCTGCCTCAGCCTCCTAAGTAGTTGGGACTACAGGTGTGCACCACAACACCTGGCTTAGTCAATTTTGAATTCCAGCAAATCCATGATGAGGAAAAGTCATAGCTTTTTTTGACTACAAATGACCCTTGGGAAATAAATTTCTTTATTATTTTTAAAAGAGCTATAAAAGAAGAATGAAATTTGGCAGCTTAAAATTATTAAAGGAAATTGATGACCAAATCCAATAATTCAGTCAAAAGTATTTTATTACTTACCTAATTTGTATAATAATGTAACTAGTTAGCCAGTAAGCATCTCTTGAAGTCCCTTTTTATTCAGTTGCCTGTTTCTTAATCTTATTTTTTGCCCCTTATATACCATTATTTTAATATTCATATTTAAAACATTTTTACTGTAGTTAGTCATCTCTGATGATTTTACATTATCTTTGGAAAATTTTTCAGATATTCTACAAAATAAGAAGCAGGGTGGTAATTTTTCTTAAAAGCATTTATTCTACTGAACACAGCCACATAAGAAAGTAAATGGATTTATGTTATTTAAAAATTCTAAAATTTTTAAAAGTAGTTTATTTTCAGATCTGTATTTTACATTGTGCTGTTTTTTGTTTTGTTTATTTGTTTGTTTTACTTTGATAGCCTTTTATGTCACCTCGGTACCCTGGAGGTCCAAGGCCCCCCTTGAGGATACCCAATCAGGTAAGACCTACATGCTACTTAAGTTTTTTTAAGATTCAATAAAGAAATTGAAAATTTCTTTATCTTATAAAAACATGAAATCACCCTTTCTCTAACTCATATAATATGGTATCTACTTCCAGGGTTGGCAAACTATGGCCTTCGGCTGACTGTATTTGTAAATAAAGTTTTATTGGAACACAGCTGCACAGGCCAGTTTCCTGTAGTTGGCAGCTGCTCTTACAGGACAGCACAGGGTGAGTGGGCATGGCAGAGCCCAGACATGGCTTGCAGCCCTGAAATAGTCAGTGTTTGTTTCTTTATGGAAAAAATCTGCCCACCTTTGGGGGTCTACCTTATACTTTGAATCTAATTTTTAAAACCTGTACAGTTTCAATAGATACTGATCTCATTTAAAGGATGGCCATAAGATTTTCTATGTGCATATTTTGATTTACTTGCATATAGTAGAGTTTCAGTAATATGGCTCTGGCATTCATATAAATTTTGCCCAATTATAATGGCATATCAAGCAAATAATTAGCTGCTTCTAGAAGAGTCAGACTACTAATAATTATTTGACAATAAATCTTCCAATTTTTTTAGTCTACAAAAACTAAAATTTTATGTTTTCTCCTCAGTTTTTTTTTTATTAATACCAAAAGTATTTATTTGCTAAAAAGAATAAAGTATAGTTTTTACTCACAAGGCAGTGTGCATGTGTACCGCGAGAGGAGAGATTAAACACTTTATACTATGGGGTGTTTCTGTCAAGATAGTTGTCCTGTCCTTTCTAATTCTGTTGCTTATGTACCTCTGCTTTATTCCATGTGTCAGATAAACCCTTTTATCACAATACATTCTCTTTTTCCTTCTTATTCTCTCTCCATTGCCACTTCCTTCCCTAACAACAATGTCACAAGAAAGTTGTGGTTACAATTTGCTTGACAGAGACAGAATTCTGCTTCCCTCCGCTCTTGCTGAAACTTGCTTGCCTGTGGCGCAGCACGGTTTGCAGTGTTGTCTACTTCCAGTGCACGGTGGGCTGCACCAGCACCCAGTCACCTGAAGAGAATGGTTAGCAGGAGCAGTGCTGGGTCATCCCATGATCACCATGCTCTGCAGGGCCGTGCTGGCAGCTGGAGCACTTTCTTCCTGCAGCCTGGATCTGCATCAGTTCTCAGGCATGGCTGGCATGATGCGGGTCAGGGACTTGTATGCATGCCCAGTGTTGGAGCGTGTGGGAGTGCGATCTTCTCAGTGGTGACTTTGTGTATGTTGAAAGCCAAATCTACTTACATAGGTGCCTGAGTCTTTAAATGTCTTTTTAAAGTGCAGAAATTTGCATCTTTTATTGGCGGCCTCATGGTTTTCCAGACCTGCCATCCATGGCTTTGTGTATTACGTAGGTCTCAGGGGTTCCTGAAAATCTGAATCAGGGAAATGTGAAAGTCTTGTGTAAGTGTGTTATTAGAATTATTTGGCTTCATATATTGCATATCAATGATGACAATGTGATAATATGTTTGGAATTGCATTCGCTCGACATAGTGAAGCCTCTGTGATGTGGAAGATATTATCATAGGCTCCACATCTATAGAAACCAATAAAACTCAAGACACACTTTTAGGAAGAGGTGAATTGCAGATCCAGCCATGTGTAACTTTGAGCAAGACATTTGGCCTTTCTGAGCTTTGGTCTTCTTGCCTGTAAAATGAGAGTAGACTTGAGTATTTCTAAAATCCCTTCTAGTCCTAATATTTCTTGACTGTATAGTTCTACTTAAATTATATCATGAGGGAGCATAAAAATTAGATATGTCAAAATTGTTAGTTGAATTAAATCTTAAAAGCATTGAGAAATGCACGGATTTTTCATAATTAATGAGCTAAGAGTAGGCTGTGTGATGGTATTCAAGGAAATATACAGGTATATCCCATCTTATTACCTTTCACAGATACTATGTTTCTTACAAATTAAAAATTTGTGGCAACCCTGCATCGAACAAATCTGTTAATGCCATTCACCCAGCAGCAGGTGCTGACTTTGTGTCTCTGTGTCACATTTTGGTAATTCTCTCAGTACTTCAAATTTTGCATGATGATGATATCAGTTAGAGTGACCTGTGATTGGTGATCTTTGATGTTATCATTGTAACTGTTTGGGGTACCATGAACCATACCATATGAGACGGTGAACTTAATCTGTAAGTGTTTTTATATGTTCTCACCGTTCTACCAACCAGCTGTTTCCCTTGGGCCTCTCTTACCTTGGGCCTCTCTATTCCCTGAGACACAACAACATTGAAATTAGGCCAGTTTGTAACCCCACAGTGTAACCTTACAAATGAAAGGAAAAGTTACACATCTCACTTAAAGTCAAAAGCTAGAAATGACTAAACTTAGTGAGGAAGGCAGGTCAAAAGCTGAGAAAGGCCCAAAGCTGTGTCTCTTGTGCCAAACAGGTAGCCAAGTTGTGAATGCAAAGGAAAAATTCTTAAGGAAATTATAAATGCTACTCCAGTAAACATATGAATGATAAGAAAATAGAACAGCCTTGCTGCTGATATGGAGAAAGTTTGAATGACCGGGATAGAAGATCAAACCAGCCATGACATTCCCTTAAGCCAAAGCCTAATCCAGATCAAGGCCCTGTCACCCTTCAATTCTGTTAAGGCTGAGAGAGATGAGGAAGGTACAGAAGAAAAGTCTGAAGCCAGCAGAGGTTGGTTCATAAGGATTAAGGAAAGAAGCCATCTCCATAAAATAAACATGCAAGGTGAAGCAACAAGTGCTAATGGAGAAGCTGCAACAAATTCTCCAGAGAATCTAGCTGACATCAGTGATGATAGTAACTACACTAATCAACAGATTTTCAGTGTAGAAACCATCTTCTGTTAGAAGACGATGCCATCTAGAAATTTCATAGCTAGAGAGGAGTGGCCAATGCCTGGCTTCAAGGCTTCAAAAGACAGACTGACTCTCTTATTAGGGACTCATGCAGCTGTGATATTAAGCTGAAGCCAATGCTTATGTATTATTCCAAAAATCCTAGTGCCCTTAAGAATTATGCTAAACCTATTCTGCCTGTAAATGGAACAACAAAACCTGGATGAAAACACATTCGTTTACTGGATGGTTAACTGAATATTTTAAGCCCACTCTTGACACCTACTCCTCAGGGAAAAAAGGTTATTTTCAAAATATTATTGCTGATTGGCAATGCACCTGGTTACTTAAGAGCTCTGATGATATACAAGGAGATGAATGTTGTTTTCATGCCTGCTAACACAACATTCATTCTGCAGCCCATGGATCAAGGAATCATTTTGACTTTGAAGTCTTGTTATTTATGAAATACATTTTGTAAGGCTATAAGTGCCATAGATAGTGATTCTTCTAATGGATCTGGGCAAAGCCTAGTCAAAACCTTCTGGAAAGGATTCACCATTCTAGATGCCATTAAGAACATCTGTTATTTGTAAGAGTAGTTTAAAATATCAACATTAAAAGGAATTTGGAAGAAGTTGATGCTGACCCTTATGGATGGCTTTGAGGGACTCCAGACTTTCATGGAGGAAGTCGCTGCAGGTGTGGTGGAAATAGCAAAGTAACTATAATTAGAAGTGGAACTTGAAGGTAAGACTGAATTGCTGCAATCTCATGATCAAACTTGAACAGATGAGGGGTTGTTTTTTATGGATGAGCAAGGAAAGTGGTTTGAGATGGAATCTATTCCTGGTAAAGGTGCTGTGGACATTGTTGAAATGACAGCAAAAAATTTAGAGTATCCCGTAAAGGTAGTTGACAAAACAGTAGCAGAGTCTGAGAGGATTGGCTTCTACTTTGAAGGAAATTCCACTGTCAGTAAAATGCTATCCAACAGCATCACATACTACAGAGAAATCTTTCCTGAAAGGAAGAGTTAATCAATGCAGCAATTTAATTGTTTGTTGTCGTACTTTAAGAAACTGACACAGACACTTCAACCTTCAGCAACCACTACCATGATCCAGCAGCAGCCATCAACATCAAGGCAAGACTCTACCAGTAAAAAGGTTATGACTCACTGAGTATCAGATGCTTGATAGCATTTTTTAGGAATAAAGTATTTTTAAATTAACGTATATACATTGTGTAGACATAATGCTATCACACACTTACTAGGCTACAGTATAGTGTAAACATCACTTTTATATGCACCAGGCAACCAAAAAGTTCCCATGATGCACTCTATTCTGATAGTTTATTGTGGTGGTCTGGAACGGAACCTACAGGATCTCTGAGGTATGCCTGTGTACCAGGCTCAGTGCCTGGTGGGGCTTGCCACTGGAACTACGATGGATTCTTTGTAGACTAAATCTTTTATGAAGCAAGTTCACTTATTTCTGTTTTAATAAAATTTTGCGTTATTTATTTTAAATCTCAGGACTTATGGCTTGTCTTTCAGAACTTTTGGAGTGTATTGATCTGATTTTGAGCCCTGATTCTGCCACTTATCTACACTATAACCTTGGAAAACAGAAAATAGTGATGTTAGGAATTAGTGAGTGCCTAGGGCTTATGGAGAATGGGGAATGACTATAAATGGGCAATGAACTAACATTAGATTGTGCTGATGATGCCTAACTGTAAATATACTAAAAACCATTGAATTGTTACTTGAATTTGGCCAATTTTGTGGTATGTAAATTATGCCTCAAAGCTGTTTTTAAAAAACAGCACAACCATGGACAGATTAACAAATTACTTTTGTATTAAGCATCTGTTTTCTATCCTTTCCTAAAGAATTATATTAATTATAAACTTGTAAGATTATTGCAAGCACTGAAATAGTAAATTTACAAAGCTTAACACAGTCCCTGGCACAGATGCACTGTCTCACAAGGGTGTGTTATTGCCAATACCATGCTGTTATTAACTACCCTCATCATTAGTGTTCTTGCTTTCTGTCAGAGTGTAGAGCTCTATAGAACAAAGAATGTGTGCCCGAATATGTGGCACAAGCCTGAATGGAATACATTTGGTTGACTAAAGAGGTAAATTTACTTAAAGACATTTATTTTGGAAAGCAAATTGATCAAGATTTCTATAAGATTAGGCTATATTTTTAAGTGATGAACAGAAACAAGAAGGGCTTGTCAATTTTTCAGGTATTCCAAAATAAACTAGAAAACATGAAGTTTTGAAGAGAATGGTTACCAGCAATAAAACACCATTATCTATAGTTAGACATGTCAAAGTCTAGCCACTTGGAGACTTAACAAGCAAGAGCTTAAATTTCACAGTTGAAGACAGTGTTGGTGAGGCATCGGTTTTGAGTCCTTCTACCTTCTTCATGATTTTTGGTAGCATTGGCCATTTTTTCCTTCTAAAGACTCTTCTGATGCATTCCAAGACGTTGGTGGTGGGCCCTTCCTAGTTTTGTGTCTGTTCTTTACAGTCTTTTTCTTACCTCTTCTTGTTTTTTTTTCTAAGAAGTAAATCTTTTAGCTTTTCTCTTTTCATTATTTGAGGTCTGTTTCATTCTTAAGAGCTCAGCACCCATGATTTCCTTCATTGAATTGTGTGTCCCCTGTGACAGCAGCAGAAACAGAGAGGAGGATGAGCAGTGATCATATCTGTGCTCTGTGACAGTAGGCCTGGGTCCCGGGACAAAAGTCTCTGCATGCCCTACATGCAGAGATGGGAGGAGCCAGTGGGGAAAGCAAGAAGTGGCCAGTGTGGTGGGAGATGGGTGACATTGCACAAATAAATACACTGATGGAACAAATAAGTAAATGTATTGGGGAAGCAGAAACCAGGTTTCCCACCATTGGAGAAAATACTTACCAAGCCAGAAAGGAGGAAGGTGACAATAATCCTGGGCTGTCAGATTGGAATTAGAGTTGTTGAATTTGTGCTGGAAAGTCTGAGTTATAGTATGCATATGTGCTTTCCACACAGTTGTAGGTGTACATGTATGTATATATGTGAACACACATGCCTTTGTAGATTTTCCAGCTCAGCATTTACTGATGGCCCTACAATGGTGCACCATGTGACAAGCGTGCTCCAAGAACCCAGACCTTGGTGCCAAAAAGCTGTCCCCCACTAACAGGATTAAGGCCCTTTGGAGAAAGACCTGATTCCAAGACCGGGGTCAAAAAAAAAATATGAGATGAACCTGAACATCTTATTTCAAAAAGTAAGAAAATATTAAAAAACCCATGACGGTGTATTATACACACACACATACACACACACACACACACACACACACACATACACTAGCCACTTCTCACTGTCCAAATCTGGAATAATTTGAATATAGAAATAAGTGATGATAATAATAGATTACAACCCATTGAGTAAAATGGGAATCTCTGAGTAAGTAGGTAAATAAGTAAAAAAAGGAAAGCTCTTCGTTACAGTGAAATGCCAACTAGCAGACACAGGAGGAGTGACAGGCAGGGAATATCTCTGTGACCGTCACTGGCATTGGGAATTAGTGAAGGTTATGGCCAATGGGTTGATAAAGATTGATGAAGAATGGGGAATTGACAGTCTCAGAATAGCACTAATGCTAAAAGGAATCAAAACAGTGACCTTATTGTGTAGAACCTGCAGCCAGCAACACAATCAAGTGATGAAGGTCAGCATTGCCCACAGTAGGGGGAGTCAACATCAGGGGTCCTCTGACAGGACACAGAGAAGAGAGTAGCATCATGTCTGTGGTATCATGCTGAGGAATATGACCTGAATCTAGATCATCCAGAAACATCATACGGTCATCCTGTAGAAGTTAAAGCCTGTTCTCAACTGTTGAGAACGTGATAGATGGGATGTTGTTGATAGAAGAACAGGAATTGGTCCTGCTTAGAAGAGAA
The DNA here is from genome assembly GCF_000164805.1 of Carlito syrichta. NCBI lineage: Eukaryota > Metazoa > Chordata > Mammalia > Primates > Tarsiidae > Carlito > Carlito syrichta. The sequence goes on from NW_007233075.1 coordinate 507,600, forward strand.
GGAAGAGACATGACAACTGTCCCTTGCAAAATGGTCTGGCACCCAAAAGGAAAAGGAAACATTATTGAGACAAATGACAAGATTTAAATGAAGTCTAGACAGTAGTAATATATTTATGTTGACTTCCTGACATCAAAGGTTGTGTGGTCGTTGCATGGGAATATGTCTTGTCTAGGGAACTGTGCCTTGCAGTATTTGTGGGTAAGCTGTTCCACAAAAGACTTATGATAATAAGTATGTATTTACAGAGAAGGAGGGAGAAGGAGGCTGGGGCAGATGTGATGAAATGTTAACAAGTGGGGAATCTGGGCCAAGGTACGTGGGAATTCTCTGCACTATTTGTGCAGTTTTTCTTTGAATTTGAAATTATTATTGTGATAGATAGATAGATAGATAGATAGATAGATAGATAGATAGATAGAGGACTTATCCCAGACTGAAGCTATAGGGAAGAATTTTGTTAGAAAGTTATCCCTAAACTGAGATCTAGACAATTTCAATGGCAGCTACTGAAGGGTCTTTGAGCTCCCTGAGAAGAGACATTCTTAAGTGTAGTTTTAATTTTGTCTTGTTTTTAATGGTTGACATTTAGATATCATTGATTGAATGCATGAATAGAAAAAACTGGAATAAGTTTGGTGTGACTGGAAGTCTGAATGTGAGTGTGGCAGTGGCAAGACATTAGGCTGGGGAGTAGCAGGCAACAGACCATCCTAGCGGAACTCCACACATGTGCTGGTATACTTGGGAGCAGAACAGTCAGAGAAGTGCCAATATGGCCTGAGAAGTGGCCACTCTGCATTGCATCCCATGTGATGACAGTTAACAGATCTGATCTGGATATATGCATCATGTCATGTTAAATATTGAGATATTTGAACTTATTAGACAGGACTTTGCTACTTTAAGTTAAATTAGTGAATCTTTATAGAAATCTTCACCAATTGCCAGCATTTTCTATATACATGCATACATATATATTTATAGGATCAGCAGGTTTAAATCATTTGTACCTTAATCTAGCTCTAAGTCCTGCTCAGCAATTATTAGAAACTTGTGGTTCAGCAGAAAACAAACCCTGTCTGTTTTGCACTTTGCAGAAAACAAACCCTGTTACGTTAATATCTATCTTTTTCTATTTCCCTTTTTTCCATACAGCCAAATTACTTAAGCTTAATTGAAGTGTTATTTTTCTAAATAATTTCTTAGGAAAAATATAACTACAAAAAGAAACATTCATTGGTCCCTTGGCATTTAGTCCCTCTGCTATTGTAATCCCCAATGAGTAAGATATTCTGTAGAATTAAAGAGCTTACATTTAAGAAACAAAATTAATTATTCCAGTACCCTTAGTAAATTAATTCTTGGAAAGGGCATTATACTTATCAGGAAGAAGTAGGACAGTTTTTATGTAGACTTTTTCCCCCCAGAAATACTTATTTTATTTGACACAAAGTTGGACAAAGTAGGATCTTTTTAGAAGTAAGAACTTATACACAGTATACTGACCTGTAAAACTCATAAATGAGTGTGAAACTTAAGAAATCTTGAGAAATACCCAAATGCATTCTGTAATTATGACACAGGAATTTAAAAGGAAATTGTTAAAACACTTATTTTACATATATTGACAACGTTGCTTTTTTGTTTTGTCTTACTAACTTGCCAGGCACTTGGCGGTGTCCCAGGAAGTCAGCCATTACTCCCCAGTGGAATGGACCCAACTCGACAACAAGGTGATTAAAGTAGAAATAAAACTGATGTGCATACCAGAGAGGAAATCCTTTATTTTTAAAGGAAAATTTTATTTTGCATAAATCTTCCATAATTATACCAGTTACATTTTTGCAGATAATATGGTCAAACAATTTGTTTTCAGCTCTTAATTATATATGGTAGTGAGGGTTGTAATAACATGAGACAGAGAACACATAAAGATCCGAACCCCGTATTTTAAAATTAAAATTCGTAACTTCTAACAGCTTTTCCATAATCTCTATCAAGTAGTGGTTTTATCGCTCATGTCCTTTCTACCTTTCTGGGATAGAGGGCTGATCCACTGGTGGATGAGCAGGAGGGAGGGCCAAGCAGCAGATGGCCTGAGGAGGTTAACAATCCCTTCCAGAGGGATAATTGAGATGCTACAGATATGGGCAGTGTCTACGCTATCCCACAGAGTGAGGAGCACAAGGCATAGAAAAAGTAGTTTAGCACAGAACAGGAAGATTTCTATGGAGATATGAGTGGAGAGTGGGTAGGGAGTGGTGGCAGGTAGAAAGGTGGCTATAGGGGCCAAGGTGAGCCAGGGTCACTCAGCACATGGCGAGTAAGATGCTGGAAGGAGCACCCAGCATGGGGAGGTGCTTGCCCCCGGTCAGCACTTGGGCTCCTACATTGCTAACATGGGCCTACTCTTTTCAGGACATCCAAATATGGGTGGGCCGATGCAGAGAATGACTCCTCCTCGAGGAATGGTGCCCTTAGGACCACAGGTAAACACTCGGTCTGAAAGCTGATACTGAGCTGTCTGCTGTCATCTTCTGTAAACAGACGTGTCCCTTGCTGGCTTTGAGCAGATGCATTGAAATCTCCATGTGACGTAGGTGTTAGGCTCTTGAGGACAACATTTCTGATAAGTCCACATACTTTAGCAGGGTGCTACTACATATGCCTTGGCTTATTTGAGAAAGTACACTGTATAGACATCATTAGAGTATTTACCAGAAGTTGATAATTGTTACACTTTTCTTAGTTATGCTGAGGAAGTGGTTAGGTTAAATAAAAACCAATTGAATAGAATAAGTACAAAATATATTTCTATAAATCTTTTAAGTAATGCCATTTACAATTTATTATATACCACCATATTTCTTTATAGACTAGGAAAACAAGAGAGAACCACTTAAAAATAAACATTTAAGTGGATCTTACTGAACAAGTATAATACTACCAGTAGACATCAGACATTAGCCGACTTCTCTGTCAGGATTTCCCAGAAGTGGACTCTGAGGCTGAGCCCGACCCCACTGTTGGTGACATTTTAAGCATGCTGTCCAGGACATCATTTATTTTAGCTAAAATATACTTTAATCTCTCTTGGGAAGATTGCTTTGGGCAGAAGTTAATTTTATAATGTTGTAGTTCAAATAAACTAATTCAAAATATGGAATTTTGCATTTCTACCTCACGAGTCAGAGGCTAGCATAAGTGGGTTAAAATAAACTTATTTATTTTCCCTTCTAAGAAGAGCATTATAAGTGACATTTTTAGGAGCTTGCTTTATATTTTTACTTAAAAAAATAAACTGGTATTTTGTTGTGATCCCAAAGGGGTCAAAGAATTCAGGACTCAACAACCATGTAATGTTACTTAGACCTACATACAGTAATATGTAGGTTTCATTGAATGTTTGTATAATATATGTGCATTGTATGTTTCTAACCAACATACAATAATATGCATTAACCATATTGAAACATGAAGCTCATAGAGCTAAATTTTTCAGAGATGCCACATTACATGAAAACCCCACTCTTTCAATGTAGTTCCAAAGAAAAAGGAGCAGATGGTGTCCTGGAAGGTACATGGTGGTGTCTTCCATTTAGGCACCACTCCTTCTGGTGTATCTTCTTAAGATTTTATAAAACTGTCATTTAAGTTATGTTTACCTATTTCTAATCATATTCAGACCAACCATTAAGCTATTAATAGCAGTTAGAATTTTTAAGTTCCACAGACAACTTCATTGACTAAATGTTCTTTTGGACTTTAATAGACGAAGCCACCAGTATGGCTGTGCAGAACATAAAGCATTTTTTTCGAAAGATTTTCTTAATAGCACATTTTAAACATCCAAAATTTCATGGCTGTAATTTAATTATTATTCTTTATTCAGTTCACCTTTTTTTTTTCCAGCTAGCTGCTCCTCAAACTTTTATCATTCCCAGACTATTATTAGTATTAGTTTTTAATCCTTTAAAAAAGTAGAGTCTGACTTAAGAGTTAGTTTTGTAGTATTTGAGGAGGAATAAACTTAAGGAACACAGATCTCATTTCAAAATGCACAGATAAAAGCATACTGGTCTTGATGTTTTATATTACAAATAGCTATATGTTTAGATGATTTGCACTATAAATAAATTACAGCAGAAAATAAGTTTAAAAGAATCTCATATTGATACATTTTAATAACTAAGCTAATTATGTAAGTATGAATTCTTTCTTTGTATTTTTAAAATCAAGGAGAGTAGTTTATTTCTTACACTTGGATTAGAAGTGTCCTTGCTGTTTCTATATAATAAGATGTAAATAAGTGTTCCAGTATGAATTTACCTCAGAAACCAGAAATATATACGATACCTTTTTTTAGTATTGTAGTATAAAAAGTAAAAGGGATGAGCTGAAATCATTTATACATGTCACACATTTAAATGAAAGCAGGGATCATACTCCCATGAATGGCATACTAGGGAAAGGTCAGGTGAAATCACTTGGAATGGAGGACTCTTGTGACACCTGGTATTTAAAGCACACAACATATGCATTATAAACTCAGAAACTTGCAGCAAAGGTCAGCTGTGTTTCTTGAGAGCTATGGAAGACAATTATCACAGCAGACATTGAATCATCTTCAAAGTACTCTCCGTTTAATGCACCTACTGAGATGCTTTTTCCTCTGCTCAGTTTCTGAACTTGTCAATTTTGATGCCACCCAGAGCAGATGCCACCCAGAGTAGAATGCATCTACCTCTTCTTGATTGTATTGTAGAAAACTTCTCTAGAAATTGTGTCTAGACTTATGCACACACAAAATACACATCTCTTTTTTTTTTTAATCATCAATATTACTTCCTTTTTTTAGCTTAAAATCAATGTGGTGATTGGGGAAAGCAGTTATCTATCAGAACAATTGAATTTCTAAATCAAATAGCTAGATAGAATTTAATGATTCTCAGATTATGTTGATTTAGGCAAAGTGCACACGTAGAATATGGTAAGCGTGTGATTGACACTTGCTTCATGGGTGAAGAAATGAAAGTTTGTTCCAAATCTAGGTATGTTTTCCCCACTCTGAATTTATTTTAGATCCAAGTACAGTGGTGGTGCATGATTTTTAAAGAGATATTAATGTCTTTACAATAGAAAAAGTAAAATCACCTATTTAATTAAGAGAAACTTGTTTTCTACTACCATATTTGAAGTCATTTTCTACTTGCTTTTGTAATAAGCTGTGTTTATCTCCTCTGTGTTCTTAAGGCCCCAAGTACCATCATTAACAGAAAAATTCACCAAAACTTTCTAGTTTCTCTAGAAATCTAAGGATAAGTAAGTTATATACAAGGAATGCAAGATTTCCAAATGTCACTTGGGTGAAGAAGTGGCAAAATGGAGATACATGATAGCTCTAATGTAAGGGGGGAGTCCCTTGCTTCTTCTGCCTTCACATCTGAAATGGGCACAGCATTGGGCTCAACACAAGAAAAAACTGTAGAAATTAGGCTGCCCAGTCCTGAAGAGACTTCTTATAAACTTTCCAGGAAGAGTCATGAGGAACATTACATTGGGAGACAAGCTAGGCCTGATGGAACGGTAAAGTTGCCATCAGCTCTAGAGTGCAACAACTCTAAACAAGCTCTTCCGACATGGCCCTGTCAGTACCACTTGAAAAGCAAGTTGTTATTGCTTCCTATTTTTCTTTTTGCTTTAGATCAGGCATGTTCAACTTGTGGCCCATGAGCCACGTGCAACCCAGGTCAGCTAGTAATATGGCCCCACAAAATCTTTTAACATCATGTGTTTTTTAGCATTTATTTTCTTTGTGACCCCATGCATAGTCCCATTTTTGAAGTTCACAATCACATGTTATTCATGACATCACTTTTTGGCAGGACGTATATTTGTGAGTGACTGTTTTTCTTTATGAAGCACACAAAGAGCAAAATTCAAACAAACATTTCTGATGAACACCTTGAGAATTCACAAAGAATTGTGGCCACTTCCTTTGAACCAGATATTGATAGATTAGTTTTTCAAAAACATGGTCACATTTCCCACTAGTTTTATATTATTTTCATTTTTCTAAACTTTATAATAAAAATATTTTTTAAAGTCTTATTATGTATAAGCATTAACTATATTATATAATTTATGTGTGGCCCAAGGAGATTCTTCTTTATTAGATGTGGCCCACAGAAGACAATAGGTTACTTGATGTGGCCCAGAGAAGCCAAAATGTTGGACACCCCGTTTAAGATTATTCATAAAGTGAAAATATTTTGTAAATTTATCAAGTATATATTGAATAATTTCCTACTTATTTCCTATGACAAGCCAGTTGAATCAGCCTATCATTTATTGATGGCATACTAAGTGCCAGGCACCAACTTGATCACTGGGTATACACAGATGAGTAGAACAGATACCCTGCCTTCAAGGTACTCATTGTTTATCAGGAGACAAATATATAAAGAAAAATTATTATGTAATAGGAAAATGTCTAGAAAAGAAATGTATGGGGGAACCCCCCAAAATTCCAGAATTTATTTATTAAAAACGATGTATTTATTCTTACATGTTTAAACTTCAGTAACCTTCAAAATACTCTCCGTTTAATGTAATACACCTATTGAGATGCTTTTTTCCTCTTATCAAAATAGTTTCTGAACTTGTCAGTTTTGATGCCTTTTAGTGCTTCTGCCATTTTTTGTTTCACCTCTTTCACTTTAGTAAAACATTTCTCTCTGAGAACTTTTTTTATATAGGGAAACAAAGCAGTCACTCAGAGGGAGATCAGGTGAATAGGAGAGTGGGACACAGGGATCATGCCATTTTTGGCCAAAAACTCAGTGAGATGTGGGCAGGTGCACTCATAAATCATCCATTATGAAATGGGCAAACATGTTGAAAGAATCTCAAAAAAAAAAAAAAAAAAATTTCACTGAAGCCAAACAAAACCTCTCACAACAATACTAGCTGGTACACTGATGCTGATGGGTTTCGAGAACACTTACTTAGCAGGGAAAGCCTGTACTACCAAGGGCCCACTCTCCAAAAAAATTCTGGGTTTTTGGGCGGGGGGGTCCCCTCTTGTATACTCTTCTTGTAGAACGAATCCTTGAGTCACAGAGGCATTACATCAAGTAGGGAGTGATCCCTTGAGTCATTATATAAAGAGGTACCAAGTACCAAGCTTTGACTTTACCAAGTACTATGAAATGAGCTTTATATTTCATTTTATTCTCTAACAAGTCTAAAAGGGAGATATTACTATTGCTTCACAGATAAGGAAGTCAAGGTAAGGAATTTGAGCACACAGAGAGAGAGGCAGAGTGGGACAGGGCAACAATCTTCCCATGTCCAGAGCTATAGGAAAATTAACATGCTCCTTGATAAATGAAACACAGGTCTCCTAAGACCAGCAATGAGGAGAGACTTTATTTGAGAAGCATTTCTAGTATCCTTTACTGTTCAGGTGTTATTTCCAGTGATAAACCTCTTTCTTAGACACCCCTTGCTAATGCTGCTGTGGCTACCACCATGCTGGAGTCAGAGGCCTGGGAGAAAGCCACAGTTAGGGTTAGCAAAATTGAAAGAACCAGCAAAGTACACAGAATTCTCAGAAAAGTTGGAGGAATAGTGTCAGAATGCCAAGGTGAAAACTATTGATGATGTCAAAATACATCAACACGATAATGATAAAATGAGCTTTTTGGTCCTCATGGCAGCTAAACTAAGCTAACATGATGCGCGTGTTAAAACAGTAGACTGAGCCGGGCTCGGTGGCTCAGCCTGTAATCCCGCGCGTCTGGGAGGCTGAGGTGAGTGGATTGCCTGAGCCCACGGGTTCGAGACCCGCCTCGGCAACTTGGTGAGACCTCATCTCTACAATAAATCAAAATGAGCCGGGCATGGTAGTGCGCACCTGTAGTTCCAGCTACTTGGAAGAG
>NW_007233075.1:515565-617564 GCF_000164805.1 Carlito syrichta
CAGCCACTGCTCTCCAGTCTGGGTGACAGAGTGAGACTCCAACTCAAAAAAAACCCAAAAACAAAAAACAGTAGACTGTAGCCTTTATCTGTTGTAGCCTTGATATCAACAGAAGCTTGATGAGTTGTATAATTCATGTATATGTATTTTGAGTATAGTTTTGCTTTTATATATTCTTGTGTATTTATGTATTGCTGCATTTCTGTGTTGGATATGTTATTTTGTGAACAGTTGTTTGCATTCTCCTTTCTTATATTGGGTTCACCTGTTACTTTTTTTTTTACATGCTTTATGTCATTGTTCTGGGTCTGATAATTTAAAACATGTTTAAAAAGCTTTTCTTTAAAAACAGAATTTTGGATTAATGAATCATTTGAAAAAGTTCACTATTGTACAGATGTTAGGAAATTAATAAAGATATGTTGAATTTCATCAACCATACCTTAATCATGCTCCAGTGGCCTTACAATTTCACATAGTTATTAAGAGACATAAACCAAAGTGATTGCTAGAATAGAAGCAAAAGCCCAAGTGGACCCTTCAGAGAATGCGTTTCACAGGCGTTGTCCCATCAGGGTGACGTGGGAAATCATTAACCAGTTCTCCTTTCTTCCCCCTCCTCTTTGGTTTTGTTTTTTTGTTTTGTGGTAGTCTGACCCTTGGTTATCATTGCAGAACTATGGAGGTGCAATGCGACCCCCCCTGAACGCTCTAGGTGGCCCTGGGATGCCCGGAATGAACATGTAAGCCCTGCGCCATTCCTTGTTGTACGGTCTCGTCTTGTCCCCCCGTGACACCCTTTGTGAAGCACCAAGACCTCGCTCTCCACCACGCAGTAGTGCTGTCCGCATCCTTTCATGATATGCATGTCCTCTTCCTCTCGCAACCTTTGATTTTTTTCATTTTCAGGTGCCATAAGTAATCCACTTCAGCTAATTTTTTTTGCTAAGTACATAATCCCCTGTGTGTAGAGTCCATGAAGTGTGAGGCAACACTGACACCAGGACTTGGACTTAACTATACAGACGTAGATGAGTGAATCTTGTCAACCTGATTTTAACAGATGTGTAGTGTCTCCTAAGAGAGGGGTTTTCAACTCTTCTGGATGAACATGTCTTTACTTATGCTTTGTTGAGACTTCTTTCCGCACAGGAAGAATTCTCTCCGGTAGTTTCTTCGTATTAAAGAAGTTTCCATGGTACAGAATGAATTTCCTTTTGAAAATTCGAGACACACTTAGATAAGGAGTAAAACTCAAGATTTTTTACTGGAAAGGCCTTTCCAACCCAAAGAAAGCAATGTGTTTCTTTCAGCCAATAGAATGCAGTTTGTTAGGAAATTTTTATTTCTTTTTCATTATCCAACTTGTCATCTAAGCCCATATACACCAGGTGCTTGTTAGTGGCTTTCATCAATCCCCCAGAGTATCAGTTCCATGACATGACCTAGAGAAAGCTTACCAGAAATAATGAACGTGTTCCATGTGAGTTGTGGGTGTCTCAAACATGTTTTCCATCAGTCCATGTTTTGATTACTTACATATCAAAGTAAACAACTCCACCATCGTTTAATGGCATTGAAGATATACTGTGAAATAAACTGTTTTGATGTACGTAGGGATTTTTTTTTTAAGTTGCTAAAATCATTTTCATGGAAAGCAAATTTGCCCAAAATAGAAAATAGGTTAATAGGTGGGTACCAGCTAGACTCAAAACTAGCGGAACAGGAAAAAGTAGGTCACATTTTCCTATCAGGTCTTTTTACTTTTAAACTAAAAATGGACAGGCATGAAGTCTGACTCCTTAGATTCCTCAAAGGCTTAACCTTTTATTAATGGTTGCTACATAAGAAGTGCATAGTATCTTGTGCTTATGTCAAAACTGGAACTCTTACCAATAAGATGGAGATAGATATAAAATTTATCTACCTGAGATTCTCACTTTAAAATTCAGTAGATTTTAAGGAGTGTAATTTTGAATACTATGTATAAGTGTAATGAATATACGTTTTGAATACTGTGATCCAAAATTACCATTAAATATTAAGAATGTATCTGATATCATTTTGTACATTACTCCGCTTTATAACTGGCCATGTGGCCACCTTTAGGTCAACCTGATTTTGCCAGTTCAGAGAAAAAAATTATTTTCATGTGACCATTGAGAGACTCAAGTAGCTGCTTCAGATTGTCTAGTTGCTTTCTCACACATACTTAATCATGCACATATGTGTATACTTGATTTCCTAGACTACAGAGACTAAAAATATGGCTGAAAATTTTAATGCGATGTTTTTGTTGGTATTTGGTCTTAGGTTTCTTGTTTAAGTATGCTCAGATACTTTTAGAACTATTCCTATTGCATATCATCTTACTATTGATATAACTTCTGATTTGTAAAGAGCCCTTAAGCCTTACAGACTCTGATCTTCATTATTTGTTGCTATTTTTTTTTAATGTAAGGTCTTATACCATTTTTAGTTTTCTATAAATTAAGACTCCTTCAAGGACAGTGGAATGTAAGTATTTACATTTTTACAGTTGTAAAAATTTTCCCCTAGCAGGGAAACTTCTGAAGTATGGAAGATTCAATCAGAGAGAATAATTATTGTATTGATATTGGCTAGAAACCAAAAGTATATTTAAGGAAACATAAAAACTGAAGCACGTTATTTCCATTGCACTCAGTAGAGTAAGCATTATTGAAATTCATTCTGTAATAAATCTAACTGTATAATAGCAAACAAATATTTCTAACTGTATTTGTGGTTTTCTTCATGTTATTATTTTTTTACATGTTGGGGCCACTTAAAAATAGCAGGAAAAGGCTTTAGAGTGGTATCATCATAGGCTGAAACCATTGCTCAGCTACTAAAGTAACTAAAATATTGGCATGTTGAGAGTAAGGAGGGACCTGGCGGAGAATCCTGTCTGAATGGTTTTTCTTTAACTTGTCATTTTTTATTGTTTGCCAGGAGAGTACAATGACAATGAAAATACCCAGCCTTGGTCTCTAAAGTAATTAAATACTGTATTATAACTGGCAACTGTATCCCTTAATTGCAGAATAAGTTATTTGGAACAAAATTTTGGTAACTTTATTATTTTTAAAAAATCAGCCATCTCCACTAAAAATGATTAGTATATAATCTTTACATTTCCATGTTGTAAACTTAGAATAAGTTTTACATGTCATTTAAAATTAAAATAATTTATATCTTTAGGAGCAAAAGCTTAATCATAATTTAAGTAATTTAAAGTAACATTTAAAATTGTGGCCAAAATATAAGTGTTTTCAAATGCATTATAGATTATTTTTAAAAGGAAACTTGAATAGAGTAGTATGTTTCTAAATTGACTACATTTTTAACCAGTGTCCCAAGCATTCAGGATTCATTATGAAAGCACTCCTAATTCAACTTTGTGTATGATGCTGTCTTATGGAAACTAGGAAGACAAAAGGATTTCACAGGATCTTTTTGTTCTATTTCATATCATCTAGATTTATGAAGTTTATGTAGTGATTTTTTAAAAAATAAAATGAGGGTTAACTACAGAAGCAAAGAGGATTTTTCTCTTTGGTAGTCATGGTTGATTTGATTTCACTGAAATTAGCATCCTTATCAGAAAATAGAGTTCTATTTTTAAATTCCATTTTTCTCTTTATTTTTAAGTGAGGCTAGCCGGATTCTGCCTCCAACTATAGTTATATAGAAATTTCCATTCAAAACAATGCTTGTGCTATAGTTTGTAGATGAGTTCCTCAAAGGAGTGGGAATTGTGGGCTTATGGCATTATTCAAGAACTGCTCACAGCAGTAACCCCCACTTGACCCAGCACTGCCAGTGAACCTAAAACGCTTTAAAAATACAATGGCAATATTGGGGGAACTTATTTCCATATGAACTATTAGTACTGAATCAAATGTCTGATAATATTAAAATGAAATGTGTTATGAAATATATGGTAGGCAGAGACTAGATTATTATTTATCAAACAATTAAAATTCTTAAGTATTTTATGTTATTTATAACATAAATTCTACATTAACATTAATTTAATGCTGTTAAATTAAATGAATTGTTTAATTTTAACATTTAATTGAGTATGTTATTTTAACATTAGACAAATTTGGAAATAATAAATTTTTTATTATATTTAATATATCTTAGTCATACAGTACTTGTTGGGCCATAATATTTCAAAGGTGTAAGATCACTATCTATATAACATCATTGCATATACATTTTTGCTCTGATTTGCATATGGTGTATTTTTTATGTTGTCTTAAGATACATGTTCCCAGTTTCTTTACTGTGTTTTCTTTAACATCTAACTAATCGTGTGGATGGCTCCTACTACCCGTCTAACTAATTGTGTGGATGGTTTCACTTGGTCAGCACATATCTTAGGTTTTACTTCAGTTTCTGCCCACTAGGACATTGAATCCTGTATATAAAATCATTTTTTCTAAACTAATACAGTAAAAAATTGTAAAGTTGCCATCATTATCATCTTAGAGAGGCAATAGTTTCCAAGGACAGTCAGTCCTAGGGACCTTGCCTTCTTTCTCCCTGTGCACAAGACTTTGATCAAGTCCCCGCCAGCCTCATCCTCTTCATCTGTACCTCCTGCTATCTTGGGAAGAAATTCTAGCTGGGCATTCCCAACAGGGCCTCAGAACAGGATTCATGCCTGCCTTGCTACTTTCACCCCCAGGACATCCCAAAACAAATCTAAAAACAGTTCCAAATATCCCAAGCAAATATGGACAATGTAATAACTAACTTGGACAGCCTCTTCATCTAACATTCAGAGCTTTAGGTTTAAGGTCTCTAGAATCAAGGACATTTTAAGTTAAGAATGTTCACTCTCTTAGTGGTTAGAAGGAAGGGGAATTTCAAATAACCCTAATTACAGGGGACTGCCTGGCAGTAGTTTACTTTTCCTAAGACAGTATTTATTAGGTATACTATTGAATTCTAAAGCATAAGGACAGGAGACCTTTTTGACTTAACTAATTGTGTATTAATTTTGTTTCAAAAGTCTGTGTGCCCTTACAAGCTATGGAATATGAAACATTTTCCTCTATCCTAAAATGAAGTTATATATTGGCATACATTGGCAAAAATTACCTCCCACTTTCTTATGATTCACTCTGGCCACTGCCTTAAATTAAAATTATGAAAACAAGAACTTCAGTGTTCCCATTTAATAGCAACTACGTTGGCAGCACTGCAGATAATTAATAGATAGATATGGAAAGTAACATGAAGATACTCTGATTTTTCTAAAAAGGGGCAACTTTAGATACCTTTTATGTATATTTATTTGTAGCTTGATAAGAGCAATTGTTTTATATATATTAATATTTTATAAATTATTTTGAATGAGATACAGGTAGTGTTTAGATTAATGTTACAAGATTATAGTTTATATTTAGTTCATAATTAGTGCTTTTTATTCCAAAAGTGTTTTTATAATGATTTCATATATATATTTACTGCTATAAGTGATTGCTATTTTTTTGTTTATTCCAATAACCAAAATTAATATTAAAATAAAATGGGCTTACTAAAAGTAGCTTTATTTGGAAGAAAGCCATTTTTATGAAATGATAAAAATTTTGGATGTAAGAAATAAAAAAGCTGTTAAAGTAAATAGGGTAATTTCAGTGCTGAACTGGAACTGCAGGTAATTGAGTTGTAAATGTTAATGTTTTATGATTTGTTATTACTTATTGTGAGATACTCAAAGCATAGGTTACATTTTTATTTATCACATTGTTTTTTAGGGGTCCAGGTGGTGGTAGACCTTGGCCAAACCCAACAAATGCCAATTCAGTGAGTATATTGAAAATTATTTTTTAATTTTGGTATTTTAAAATTATTTTGCACTTTGTAACATTTAACAAAAATAATAAGAATCTTTCCCTTTTGAAAGCCTCACAATTGCTTGTACTAAACTTGTTTAAAAATTAATCATGTGAAAAAGAAATTTTGTATATATTTTTAGAAAAGGATGCGTAATTTCTGAAATTATATTTTTGTTCACATCAAGGTCTAATATAAACATATATTCCTTGTCAATTAACAGACTTTCAAAAATAAAAATAGAAATAGTGTGATTTAAGTGTATAGTAACCAAAATGTAGTGGTCTATGTCATAAAGTGGTTTGATCTCCTAAAGGAACTGTATTAATCACTAAGTCACCAAATCCCATCAATCTCTATTAGAAGAGCCCAAGTCATGATGATTTTACTTTCCATGCTGATTTCATCTCAGTTTGCCCTCTGCTGCCCTGAAAGGAGCTGCACCTTTGCCTCGTGTTTTCTCACTCTTGCCCATCTCTCTGTGGCCCTGATATCTTAGGAATTTTCCTTGTATATTTGTGTCAGTGGTTTGTCTATACAAATATTTTTCTCTCTTAATAATATCACAAAAATATCTACACAGATTGAGATGGTATAAATTTTAAAATTAATGTAATTTTATTTTGTGACCCTGGAGATGTTTTTCTTCTTGACTTTGAAGCCCTCTACTCTTCAGCATGTGAAAGAGGTCTGCTGTGTATGCTTGTGTAGTGTGTACACTTCACAAACGTGCCTGAACCAGGAGAGGCAGTAGGGCTGAAATACAAGGTGTATTCCCCTGTGGAGTCTGTGGGTATCTGTCCAGAAGGGGTGTTTCTTGCTAATATGCACAAAGCCATCTTTACTGGCTAGCAGTGGCCTTAATATCAGCTGATCTAGTGTTTAAGGTTAATTTAAACTTCAAGAGAGTCAAAAGTGAGGTGTGTGCAAGTATAGGAAAAATCATCCTAAATCCATTGTGGTTCTAAGGTTTTCTAGGTTTTAATAGTGATGGCTTTTGCAAATGAAATTATTTGGTCCACAGTGTCCTGTTCAGCTTCAGCAAACTTTTTTCTAAACTACTGTTCCTCCAGGCTGTTTTGTGACCCAGAGGCCCCTATGCTCCAGAGTAGTTCAGTGATTGGTGGGCAGGGGCACACCTCATCAACAAGGATACCTGCATAATGAACATATGTATACCTAACCCTGAATTGTACCTCACATCTTTAAAATTAAAAATAAATTTTAAATAAAATAAAATAAAAGTCACATTTGACTTCTGCAAAAAAAAAAAAAAGCAGCACTCATTCTTCTGTTTGCTTCCTGCTAACTGCCGTAACCAGTTCATTTAAGATTTCACCTTAAAGTGAAATCTGTCTCGCAGCTCAAGACTTGCTTCTTTAAACTTCCAATTAAAATGCCCATAAGGATGCAAAAATAATTTTTACAAGCCAGCCACCTTCCTACTGCCAGAATCTGGAGAGAATTTCTAGTTTTTGCTTGTCTGATGAAGCTAGAGGGAAAAACCCAGCCAGTAGTCCCTAGCTGTGTGAGCCTAATACCCAGACATGGGCACCAGCTCCCCTTCCATGTCAGCCCAGCTGGGCAGCCTCCCACCCTGCAGCAGCCACATAGGGCTCATGCCCCTGCCTGCCTCCAACAGAACCTGCACCCACACTCTCCCTAGCCACTTGGGTAGGCAGGATCTTGGGGCTGCCACCATTCATGAGGGCACATTGGATAGGGACACAGATAACACGTGAGCTCTGCATAAATGGCTTGTAGATTAGAGTCCTCTGTCTCTTCAGGAGCCCAGAGAGCTGAGACTGTGGAAGGGGAACACACTGTGACACTCTACACACTTTAGACCTCAAGAGACCCTAGGAGCAGGGCTCATGCACACCCAGCTGTGTGTGGGGAACACACTGTGACATGTGGGCAGGCCCACGCTCTAGACCGTAAGTGACCCTGGGAGCAAGGCCCGTGCACATCCAGCTGCCACCTGGCCATCAGGCTAAAGTGGCATTTGCCAGCATATGTGATGTCCAGTGTAGAGCCAGAAGCAGCCCAAGTCAGCACATCCTTGCTGAGCATCTCCCCCACCCAGTGTGTACACAGGAAACCTGGAGTCTTCTCTTCAAAGAGAGATGGTGGCACTCACCCCAGAGACGATTCTTATAAGAACAAGGAAAAAGTGTTGGAAAATGAATGACTTTTTGGCAAAGACTTAGGGATTCTATAAAACAGAAAGTGTTAAGAGGTATCTTTTCCTCCAGATACCACCAATTATTCTGTAGTGACAACTTGTGTGCATTATTTTGAATTCTGAGTTTCTTAGACTTCCTGTCTATATTTAATATTACAAGCACTTTCCAGTTTGCATCAATGCAGTTAGTCTCTGACTCCTCAGGGCAGCGATTGAAAATAGTTGTTTGTTTTGTTTTTGCTGTTTTCAGATATGTTTTATTTACTGTTTTTTTTCTTTTAAATGTTTATTTTGAAATAAACTTCAGATTTACAGTAAGATGGCAAGACAGTACAAAGAATTTTCATACACCCCTCACCTAGATTCCCAGGTGTTAATGTCTTACACATTTGCTTTATGATTTCCTCACTCTAGATAAACATGTTTTTCTATTTCATTTAATTTTCCTTAAGCTTTATCTTTAAATACTTTAGTGTGTGTCCTAAAAACAAACACATAATCTTAGTGCAATGATCAAAATAAGAAAGTTACCTTTGAAGTAATGCTAATTATTTTCTATCTGCAGACTGTATTCAGATCTCACCAGTTGGTCCAATGTCTTTTAGAACCAAAGAAAATCCTGGTTCACGTGTTTCATTCATCTGCCATGTCTCTTGTCTCCCTTAGCTTGGACAGGTCCTCGACTTTTTTTCCATCTTTCTTGACCCTGCAGTTTTGTTGGAAGCAAGCCAGTGACTTTTTAGAATGCCTCATGGTTTGTTTCTGTCTGTTGTGTGCTCATTAGATGTAGGCTGTACGTACTTGGCAGGGAAGCCTCAGAAGGAACCGCATTCTTCTCAGTATATCATTTCAGGAGGCGTGTTGGTGGCACTCTGTCCTGTGATTCATCATGCGAATTTTTTTTCTTTTCTTTTCTTTTTCTTTTGAGATGGAGTCTCACTTTGTTGCCTAGGCTGGAGTGCAGTGGCACGCTCATGGCCACCACAACCTTGATCTGCTGGGCTCAGGCGATCCTTCCAAGTTCCAGCCTCAGCCTTCCAAGTAGCTGGAACTACAGGCGCATGCTACCACACTTGGAATTTTTTTTTTTTTTTTTACTTAAGTAGAGATGAGGTCTCACCAAGTTGCCCAGGCTGGTCTCAAACCCTTGAGCTCAGGTAATCCTCTCGCCTCAGCTTCCCAATGTGCTGAGATTACAGGTTTGAGCCACCATGCCCAACCCATCATATGAATTTTAATCATGTGGACAAGGTGGTGCCTATCAGCTTCTCTACCATGGATTGCTGTTTTCCCTTTGTGGTTATGAACCTGGTGACATACTTAGAGGCTACAGTAAGTCTCCTCCTCCCCCTTAGATTGTCATCTTCTATTTTGCAGACAGTGATGATTCTTGACTGTATCACTTTACTTTGTTGGTGGCCAAATGTATATTTTCTAATTCCATCTTTCTCTCTCCATTTATTATTCAGTTTTCTACTCTAATGAAGAGTTTTTCTCTCTTCTCTACTCATATACCTTTATGTACATCAGATGTATTCATGAATTATTTCATTCAGTGAATTTAGGATGCTACAGTTTTTCCAAATTTGGCCAGTAGGGTCCTCTTTAAGCTGGATCCTTTATCCTTTTAACATGTCACTGTTATTGTCTGAGCACTTGGGAGTTCTTCTTACATTTTCTAGCCTTCATCATGGAAAAAGTCATTTCTCTCAGGACCTGGGGTTCTTTTAGTAGAAATTGATATTTCAAACCCATTGGGGTAATAGAGCTTCTAGGCCCTCTCAACTAACAGAATGAGGAAACCAATGTATGTGTACACACAACCACATCCTCTTCTCCTGTCTCTGTTAGCAGCATCAGTGCGCACCATGCTTTAACTAACAGAATGAGGAAACTGGTGTATAAGGGAGTAACCCCCCAAAAAAGGATTATTTATAAAAATTATGTATTTATTCTTTACTTCAGTCACCTTCAAAGTACTCTCTGATGCAATACACTACTCAAAACACTGCTCAAAGCTCGTCAATTTGGATGCCTTTTAGTGCTTCTGCCATTTTTTGTTTCTCTTCTTCCACATTAGCAAAACATTTCCCTTTGAAGACGTTTTTCATCCAGGGAAACAAAAAAAAAGTTGCTTAGGTTGAGATCAGGTGAATAAAGGAGGGTAGAGCACAAGGATCATGCTGTTTTGGGCCAAAAACAACTGAACACTCATCGTGGTATAGACAGATGTGCTTGTAAATCACCCATCATGAAATGGGCAAACATGTTGAAAGAATCTCAAAAAAAAAAAAAAAATTTTCTCTGAAGCTGAACACAGCCTCTCACAACAACGCTAGCTGGTACACTGATGCCAATGGGTTCCTAGAACACTTACCTGGTAGGGAAGCCTATACTACAAGGACCCTGCCCTCCAAAAGATAATTCCATTTTGGGGGTCTCCTCTCATATGTGCACACACACACCCACCCTTCTCTACTCCTGTCTCTGTGTTAGCAACAGCAGTGCCCATGAAATTCACTGAGCTCATTTCTTCCTATCCACCTTCTGTGTTCACAGCTGTCTGTTGCTAACTACAATATATTTATTGGCTTTCTTAATTTTTGTTCACAATTTTGTAAGTGTTTTAGTCAAAAATGCCTTTTACATGATAAAAGATAAACATTTTAAGGGCAAATTCATATTTTTAATTAAGAATAAAAGTATGATTTTGTTTTTAATTCTTGCCTTTTTAAATCTTTTTTCACAAAGAACTGTGCTCTTTGGTTAGGTGATATAGCAAGTTCTAATCATGAAGTATGTAGCATTTTATTGGAAGTAGACACTTTTGATTACAAAGAACAGAAAACTAACCATACTAGACTTATACTGAAAGAGAATGTTACTAGATCATATGTCTGGAAAGTCCAGATATACACTTGGTTTTAAGCACATTTGGTTCTGAGTTCAAGTGATGTCCCACCCAAGCCAAGGGGAGTAAAAGGAAATAGGAATAGTTCACCAAGGAAAGCTAAAGGAGAGGTTAGAAGGAAAGTAGGGACAGCAGGAGTTCAGGTGGTATGCTTGTCAACTCGCCAGTTACAGGGAGAAGAAAGAAGAAGCACCTTCAAGGGAAATATGAGACTCAGTTATGGTGACTAAGCCCACAGGAAATAGAAATGTATTACTCCAAATAACCTCTGCTCTGTAAAATAGATGCTCACTTAAAAAAAAAAACCACTAAAAAAGTAATAGAATATTTCCAACTTTGAACTCAAGATAATGTCTTGATGTTATCTTCCCTGATTTCTAGTAAAAAAAAAAAATGTTTCACCGTAGTTTGACACTTCACAATTGAAGAGAGGTAATGATCTGAAATATAACTGATCACCTGAGAAACACAAAGTGAAAGACCCCAGTTCCTCGTCTGCCGTCTCCTCAGCACCACAGTCCTGGGGTAGGACTCAGGATGTTCAGGATGCTTGGATTCCTGTTGTGGCTCTTAAATTGTCTGTCCCGCTAGCCACACAGTAGACATGGCCCTTGACTGTCTCCTTTGTCAGACAGTTCTCCAATTCTGACCTCACAGCACTCTGATTGTGCTAGTCTTCTGCATCATCATATTTACCTCTTTTATATTATTTATTTTTATTTTAAAGATATGTAGTACAATTCAGGGTTCGGTACATATGTGCTCATCGTACAGGTAAAGTTTAGGCCTCCTTTTTCTCCTACTTCACCTCGTTTGAGATCGGGTACCCTTCATTGTGCGATGCTTGGGGTAGGGTTGAGGGAGGATTTAGGGGAAGTTGAAGGTAACTTCCAACCTCTGACCCCATGTATCTGGGAGAATAGGAAGTAACACAGCTGAGCTGGGACATGGGGGAAGGGATGTGTTCAGAGGGTAGTAGGAAGGCCGACACTTGTTTTAACTCTGAATGTTAAATCTGAAGTGTCTGAGGGATGCCCTCACCCTTCACCAGTGCCCCTGCCTGTGCCCATGGCTGGGCTGACACATGCTGTGACTGCAGCCTCGGTGCTGTGCTGGCACCCATTCTGACTGCCAACCTGTTCCTCTGTGGTGGCTCCAGTCCTTAGTGCCTTCGCCGTGCCCTGCCCTGTCGTTGACTCTTCCCTACCTGCTAAAATTGCTTTATACTTTGAAAAACCAGGAGCCTCACTTTCTCTGGATTCCAACTTGGCCTCCGGTGTTTTAACCCCTCGTCCTCCTTCCTGGCTCAGGCACAGACATGTTCTCCACACTGACCCAGCCACTTGTCCTCCCGTGGTTGTTCTTCGTGTACTGCTGGTCACACTTCCAGAGGGGCCTTCAGTCTGTCCCTTTCCTCACCTTGACCGTCCCCTGGTGCTGTGCTCATGAACAAAACCCCAAGGCCGCCTTGCCCCGGCACCAGGACTGTCGTTGACAGGACATTTCTGTCCCCGTCCCTAGTCCACTCATCCTCCCACATGCCTGCCTCCCCAGCCTCCCTCCAGATCCTGCACCCCTCAACCTTCCTGCCTCTCTCATCCGTGCATGGTGGTGCAGCACCTGCAGTGCCTAAGGGTGTGAAGGAAGGTGTCTGGAATCAAGTGCTCAGCCCACCTCTGTCTTTTCCTGAGCTACCACGACCACCACTGACCAGGCAAAGAGGACAACTCATCCTCTGTTCTCATCATACCTGATCTCTCAGATACTCAACTCCTTGGTTTTATTTTACATATCTGCATTTCTTTTTTTCATTTCTTAATTTCATATTTTTATTAATTTAATCATTTATTTTTAGCTTTAGTTGTGCCACAGAAAGGTTAGAAGGCTTAAGGCTGACAGAGTTCAAGAATGAGCCCAATGTAGACGTTTCCTGGCTGAACTGCATCCATTCCCTTCTGTGTAAAAGTCTATGTGGTTGACTTTTTACAAGGTGTTTTCCTCTGATTTCCACCCAGTCATGATACACCCTTTCTGTGCTGGTAATGGGTAATGTTTTCTAATTATGTTTCTGGGCTGCTTCTTTTTTCACGTCAATGTTCTCATATGGTTTCAACTATTACAAAATCTAGTCAAGGCCTAGATCAAGTATTGTGTCCAGCATAAAGTGGGAATTTATTCAGTTGAAGCTATGTCATTGGTCCAGGTCTCCAACAAAGTCTACACCTACCCTACTGGAAGTGTGTTGGTCACATCAACCTCAGCCTCTACCTGTGACTTCAAATTCAACATGTCCAACATCTCCCCGAACCTGCTCATGTCTCGAATCTCTTTTGGGGGGGACCCCCAAAATCAGGATTTATTTATAAAAAATTGCATATTTATTCTTGCACATTTACATTTCAGTCATTTTCAAAGTACTCTTTGATGCAGTATACTTATCCAGATGCTTTTTCCACTGCTCAAAACAATTTTTGAACTCATCAATGTTGATACCTTTTAGTGCTTCTGCCATTTTTTGCTTCACCTCTTCCACATTGGCAAAACATTTCCCTTTTTTGAGAATTTTTTTTTCATCTGGGGAAACAAAAAACCATTGCTCGGGAAGAGATCAAGTGAATGTCGGAGTAAAGCATGGGGATCATGCTGCTTTTGGTCAAAAACTGCTGAATACTCAATGTGATGTGGGCAGGTACACTCGGATATCAGCCATTATTAAATGGGCAAACACGTTGAAAGAATTGCCAAAAAAAAATTCACGGAAGGCAAATGCAGACTCTCACAACAATGCTAGCTCGTACAGCAATGCTAATGTGTTCCTAGAACACTTACTTAGCAGGATAAGCCTGTACTACAAGGGGTTCGTCCTCCAAAAGATAATTCTGGGTTTTTTATTGCCCCCTCATGCATGAGTGGCAGCATTATCTCCCAGTCACCAAATTGAAACCTGGGAATTGCCGCAATTTGTTCCTTCCTTTGTTTGCCATTCCCAGCTTGTGACCAAGCCCTGCCAGGCAATGTGTGAAGTGCCTTCCCAAGTCTTCTACTCCCCCATGACCTAACCAGCACCATCTAAACCTGTCCACACTGACTCGTACCTGGGTCCTCACAGTCTTCTAACTTGTGTGCATATCCCGTGATGCCTCTAGACTTTTTCTGAAATGAACGTGTGAGTACATCTCTAAAACCCGCAACTCCTGACTTCTCACAACATAAATTCCTTCATGCCCTGACCACGCAGCCTCCCACTTACCACGACCGCTGTGAGGCCCACCCTGCAGCCTCTGTGCACAGTCACACATTGTTTTCCAAAGATATTGTGTTGCTCAGATTTCTTTTCTTTCTTGTCTTTCTGGTGGGCATCTACTCTTTGTGCTCTCAGCTTCCAGCGCAAATTCATCTTCTGAGCCACACAGGGCTTTTGCTCACGGGGTGGTGATGTCTTCCATCTTCACACAAGGCTGCCAGATCCTGCTGGTAGCTTTCAAGAGTGCAAGTTCAGGAAAGTGCGGGCAGAAGCCCAAATGCTGATGCTTAATAAAGGAATCAAAGAATATGAAGTAGAAGCAGTTGGTGTAAGCCAAAATTAAAGCGCTTGACAGGATAAAAATGGGAAAAAATCACAACTAGATGAGGTAACATTTTTATATTATTTCAAAATGTTTATTATATTTAACTGTGTTTGAAGGAGTCATGAGGAAGGAGAAATTAAAAATATAAAAGGAGCAAGACTTTAGGAGAGTAGGATGCTGGGAGGAGCTGACTTTGGAAACAGAAAATGTGCTTCTTTCTAGGTGGGATGAATAGACAAAAAATTAAATCTGTATATGGTGGAGTGCTGAACTGGAATTAAGGCATGGCAAGAACTCGGCAGTGTTGATATGGGATGGGAAGGTGGAGCATCTAGAGGTGTTCAGTATTCAGGGATTTAGTGAACTGTTTGTTAAACTATTGGTAGCTGAAATCTGCAGCATGGGAATATTTACACCAAGGTAATTAGCAAGTGCTGTGAATAGAGGCTTTTGTTCCACATGACATTTACTGGGTGTCCTGACACATCAATACTAAGCTTCAGAACTTTCACAAAGACTGAACAGACAGTAGGGAGATGGAGAACTTGACTCCATTTTAGACTTTGCCAGCATTGCTTTGTCTTTCCCTCCAGGATATGTCTGCTTAAAACAGAAAGATTGGCTAGGGGTGATCAAATAAGTGGAAATTAACAAAGTAGGCTTTAGGGTAATGAATTTAAGATGTGGGTGGGAGAAATAAAATGACAATGGCGTGGAAGGGTGGCAGAGGCCACCTAGCCGTGCACCCATAGAGAACTAATGTTCTAGGTAAGCGTGAAGGAGTCAGGATGGTAGAAGGTGCTGACTGGAATATAGAGTAATTTTTGTGTCATGAGGAATAAGAAAGATATCAGGCAGGTTAGGCAACGGCAGTGTTCAGATCTCTGTGTAAAGAGCTCCAGGATGTGCTGGTACTCATGGAGGAAGATGGGCTGCATTTGCAGAGTTAGGAGGACAGTGACTGTGAATTCCACAGACCTGAGGGGGCTCCACTGGATCTTGTAGTTGCTTAATAGCATATAGACAGCTAGAGTGATGGAACAACATGAAACATGAAACCCACGTGAAACCACATAATTAAACATGAAACCCACGTGAAACCACATAATTAAACATGAAACCCACGTGAAACCATGAAGAACAAGGAGGCTGCAGGCATGGGTACATGAAATCTGTCCTAGGTGCCAGTAGGTGAGTTGATGATTGGAAAGGGCCCAGGTTTAAATTAGGGGAAGCAGTGGATGGGAGTCGATCATGGACGGAAAGGGTCCCAAGGGAGCAATGTTGTTTTCACCCACCACAGCATGGGAGATACTTCTGCCATGAAGGAGCTCAGAGCTTGTGGAAGTAGCCCCTTCATTGGCGGTGCCAGGTGTTCTGGCATGGCCATCTGTGGTGCTGAATTCCCATGGGCAGAGCCTGGCACTACGTGACCCGGGCTCACAGCAAAACAAGCACATCAAATGAGAAGGAGAAAGACTTTCCAAATAACTTAATATTAAATATTTCCCCCAAAAAAGCACCAGAGAATTATGTGTCAAGGGGAAATCGTAACTTTGTTGTACTTCCTTGTTCTTCATGGTTTCACGTGGGTTTCATGTTTAATTATGTGGTTTCACGTGGGTTTCATGTTTAATTATGTGATAGGGTTGGGGTGAGGACACATTTAGAGCACAGGCACCAGCATCTTCTCACTGCTCCCAGGGTCCTGTTCTGGTTCTGGCTGACTTCAAGTGGATAGCAATGTTTTTAGCTTTTTTCAAAATAAAGCAAAAATGTCTTCATGGCTGCACAGCATCTTCGTGCAAGTGAGCTAGTGAGCTTGTGTGAAATGAGAATATTTGGATTTAACTTTCCCAATAACATCCAGTCAAGTGCTTATTTTTAAATACAGGCTTTCCAGTTTTTCACTTAAATTATCACAGCAATTTGGTGTCAGTATCTTCTAATCTCTTGAAAAGATCTTGGTTAAAAACTTGATTTGCAGAGGAGGAATTTGTTCATTTGTGTTCTCTACAAATCAGTAATCCTTGGAGACTCATATCAGGAAACTTACTTGCATCTGTTCTACTGTTTTCTAGTAGCTCATTAGAAAGGGAAGAGGAGGGGAAGGTCTCTGTGAGATACTGGTCCACACAGCATGAGTGTCCTGGCCAAAAACCTGTCTTTAAAAAAGCAAAAAAGCACACAGCTTAGAAGGTTCATGTGTAAAGGCTACTGATTTGAAAAAGTGTGGTTTCCCATTTTTAACAACACAAGTGTAATTTCTACTTACAGAATAAGTTATTAGTATCAAGCAATGTGTACAACTTAACCTGAAACCTATCCAACTTAAAGCTGTAATTCTGAATTCCTCTTGACCAAAATCTGCCTTCTTTTGTGAAAATCCAAGATAATATTGCAATTATTCAGTTTTCCAGCACTTTAATTCCTTTATCCTTTACTATCCTTTATGATACATTTTAGAACTTGATAAAAGTAGGAAATAAATTCATCTTAAGTCAATGTCCATACTGCCATATGAATCAGTTTTTTATTTTTATTTTTGTCTTATTCATGTTCCAGATACCATACTCCTCAGCCTCTCCTGGGAATTATGTAGTAAGTACATTTGGGTTTGTTTGCTCATAAGAATTGATGTTACATTTTATTTGGGTAATGAAATAGTTGTCCAGATGTTAAGCAGAGCCCCATGTATTGGCCAAGAAGTGAGCATCTTGAATTGTTTCCTCTGCCAACCTCGTACATATGTTGGTTTTCATTAGTGAGGCAGTTATCAATCTGGCCAGCTTGCCCTGGGCACCGTGCTTTGCTTCAGCATATGTCTCTGAAAACCAGTACAGCACCCTCCATCCAATCATGAGGCGAGGCGTCCCCAGTTACACAATGACGTGCTCGAATTTGTGATTCTCCAGGAAAGTAATCTGCACCCCAGCCCTGCGCCACACACAGAGTCTAAGAAGACATTAAACTTCTTCCCAATCACAAAGTGAGTCAGACAGCAGGATAATGACTAGGAATTTGAAAGGATCCTTTAGTTTTTGTCATTCTTAGAAATCGAGAACACTGATTTTTCTTATTATTATTTGGGACACATTACAATTTTCCAAAAATTCATAATGACATGAAGTTGAATGAACATCTTTTAATGACCTCCTAAACTTACAAATAACCTTGTAATAATCATCGCGTCATGATCCTTGTTAAATATAATACAACATTTAGGAGGAAATGCCAAACAGAAAAGCGAGGATAAAATGGTAACAAGGAGGTCTGGGCTTGGGTGTATGCCTGTCTTTCCACCTCGGAAGGTCAAGGTGAGAGGATCCCTTGAGACCAGGAATTTGAGGTTGTACTATGCTATGATTGCACCACTGTACTCCAGCCTGGCAGCAGAGCAAATCCCTGTCTATTAAAAAAAAAAAAAAAACCATGGTAACAAGGGAAACATTTCCTAAAGAAATGTTCAGAAGTGGTGGCGAGCTGGAGGGGGAGAGGAGTGCATTAAGAGGAAAGCTAACTTGCACTTCACCTACCATGGAAATCCAGGCTTATTAACGGTGAACACACACCCTGGACCTGTGTGCGTGATGCTCAGTGCTCAGCTGTGCAAACTGAGCACATCCAGCTTCCATTGTGTGTTCCATGAGACACAAGTGAAAAATAAGAAAATGTGGGTAAAACCTGTATTTCTGTGATGTCACTTAAGAATACACCAGGAGTGGTAGCGCACGCCTGTAGTTCCGGCTACTTAGAAGGCTGAGGCGGAAGGATCGCCAGAGCCCAGCAGATTGAGGCTGCGGTGGCCAGGAGCAGCCACTGCACTCCAGTCTGGGTGACAGAGTGAGACTCCAACTCAAAAAAAAAAAAAATGGCTGATACATAGTTTTATGAAATTATAGACTTTTATTTGAAAGGAAATTTGTTTATTAAGAAGCAAATTCAGATGTTTTGAAATAATTGGGAGGCTGTGCCCACACATTCAGAATGAAGTGAACATTCAGCCCCTTGAAAGTCTATGTGTCACTGTACACAGAGTGTCTGAAAGCCTTAAACTCAATGCCCATGTTCTCCATTCTTTTGGCTGAAATAGCTCAGTGAACTTTAGAACAGTCCCATTTCCATTTGGGCAGCCTAGGAGCCCAAGGTCTTAACCAGGCACCTGTTGTATCTGGTGTGACTGGGAAGGCACAGTGCCTCGGGGCCACACCTGGCGCCATCCGAGGACAGACATTGCCCTGACGTGCTTTTTAAAAATAAAAACCAATAAGTGAACATCTTTTGTTTTTAAAATATATTCTCTAAACACATCTTTGGTTTGCTATAAAAACCAGTAATTTAAAATATAAGAAAATTATAGTAAACTAAAACCAAAATGCACAGGAATGGTTTCTTTGTGGATTTGTAAAGGCCCTAATTATTGGGTGGTTTCTGCCTAACCTCATCATAACTGATGTGATTAAGTTGTGCTTAATAAATCAGCATTACAAGCTCATTGTTTTTGGAAACTTGTCAAAACAGTCTCAACATATTTAAGCTAAATTATGTTTTGCATAATATTGAAATGATTTTGCATTCAAAGAAAATAAATTGTCGAGAAAATATATTTCCTCTCTTATTTTCAAATTGGATTATTGTAGAGATAAATCTAACTTTCCTTCTGTTTTTTTCTTATACTGTTCAATGCAATGCCTTATTTTTACTGAAATTTTGTGTGACTATTTAGGGTCCTCCAGGAGGGGGTGGCCCACCAGGGACACCCATCATGCCAAGCCCAGCAGGTATGTAACCAAACTAGTCATGTGGACAACGACTGTTAGAATAGAATCACAGAACATGAAAATGGTCGTGAACTACAGTTAGTGATGTTCATTGTCTTACGATGGTTAGAGGAGAGGTGGTAGGCAGGAAGAGACAGTTTCCTATGTAACCACCATCCAGCTGTGCGTTTGGAAAACTCGTGTTTTCCAAACAGGAGGGACTGAGTCAGGGAAGGGACTGAGTCAGGAGGAACAATGTGTTGATTGCTGATTGAGAATGGCCCAGTAATCTTTGTAACTTATAGATTCCTGGAGATGAGAAAAAGATCCAAATCATACAATTTAGGAAAATTCTCAATAAGTGAAACATTAGATACACGGATCTGTTAGGTTTAGGTACCAAATTCAGTCCACTACATCTGTTGTCTCACTAAGGTGAGTGGAAAAGTACCTACAGTACTGTTTACTTACCTGTCTGTAGGTGTTTATCATTTAGCTGGTAAACTCACTGGATAGTGAGAAAGGCTGTTTTTAACTTCTAAACTAAAATATTCTTCAATATTTCACAATAACTTTATATAGTTGTTTAAATAGCTTTATCCTTTATTTTTGAGACATCAATACAATTAAATGTGTCTTGGGGACATTCATGGTGGAAACTGAAATTGGCACAGCCTCTTGGGAAGTCATCTGGTGAAGTGTATTAATAGCCATGTAAAGGTCATTGTATTGACAGCGTAATTCTAATACTAGGAATGGTTAGAGACACAACCCAAGATTTATGTAGAAGGAGATGCAATAGTGAGATAGCAAGCACAATCTTCATACCCAATTCAATTTTAGCAAAATTATTAATTTTTAAATATAAGATGGAATATAATATAGCTATTAAATTTATCAAAGATTCTTTAATGACATGGAAAAATAAATGCTGCTTATTCTATGCAATATAATCATAATTTTATTTGAAAATATATATGGCTGGGCGTTGTGGCTCAAGCCTTTAATCCCAGCACTTTGGAAGACCGAGGTGAGAGGATTACCTCACTCCACAGAGTTTGAGATCAGCCTGGGCAACTTGGTGAGACCTCATCTCTACAATAAATCAAAAAATTAGCTGGGCATGGTAGCACGCACCTGTAGTTCCAGCTACTTGGAAGGCTAAGATGGAAGGATTGGCCTGGGCGATGGATGAGACTCCAACTCAAAAAAATATATATATAGTGTGTGTGTGTGTGTATATATATATATATATATATATATAATACAGAAGTCTAGAAGGTAGAAAACAAGGAAATCGGCTAAAACTTTATCCATGAATATTTTAGATGATAAAATAGGAAGGCAATTTTTATAATAAGACATTATCTTTAATCACGTTTTACCGTTCAGTCCACATACTCTT
Source organism: Carlito syrichta (assembly GCF_000164805.1). Lineage (NCBI taxonomy): Eukaryota > Metazoa > Chordata > Mammalia > Primates > Tarsiidae > Carlito > Carlito syrichta. The sequence continues at coordinate 536,267 of NW_007233075.1, forward strand.
ACCTGGTTTATTGAAATCTAAGATAGAAGCTTGAAATTCGGCATCATTGATCACACCAATAAATAATAATTTTCAATGTTGAAGCTTTTTAATTTAGAAAAATTACAAATTGGATAATACAAATGTGACTTTGCTTCACCAGCTCTTTGGCTTGTGCCCATGTGTATTTCATGGGCTCTGCCCTCAAATCATCTTCACTGAAAATGAGGCAGAGTTCATCAAAGATAAAATTACATGAGCTGTCATGTTGCCGCATTTGCAGTCTTACCTGGTAAAGTCAGTGTTTGGTTTATGAAGGTGGCATGCGATTAACAAATGCTGCACCACGAGACTGAAAGGGAATGTTGGGAGCAACCTACCCACTGCAGCTAACGAGGGCTCTCGTAAAGTCAGAGTTGCCACCCGTTCACCTCCCCAGTCCTTTACCTTTTCTTTCATGCACTCACCCCCATCACGGCCATCCCACTAATGCTAAGCCAACACCCACCCACCAAAAGAGGAGCCAGAAGATCCACTTCAAAGTTTTTCTGTACATAAAAGGAAGTTGACACTTGCTAGTAAATGCCAGCCTTATCCCTCTCAATTTTTTTTCCTTTTTCAAATGAAATAACATTCTTGATTAGTCTTTAAAATGATAGATTTCTTTTATTTCTGCATATGTAAAATATACAGCCCACTTTACTTTCACCAAGAGTAAGGCTCGTACTGCCGAAAAGCTATTTGAAATTTTCCTATGTTTAAAAAGCATCCCAAGAATTGAAAGTTAACTTTGTGTTGTGAGAGTTTACTCCAGTAGGTAGATCTAAGTTAGCAGATACTTATTATCCGTAGTACACATGGTGGATAAGGCACGGTCCTTTTCCTTCTTTCTTTTTTTTTTTTTTTTTGAGTTGGAGTCTCACTCTGTCACCCAGACTGGAGTGTAGTGGCTGCTCCCAGCCACCGCAGCCTTGACCTGCTGGGCTTCGGCGATCCTTCCGCCTCAGCCTTCCAAATAGCTGGGACTACAGGTGCACACTGCCACGCCCCGGTTAATTTTTTGATTTACTGTAGCAATGAAGTCTCACCAAGTTGCCCAGGCGGGTCTCGAACCTGCGGGCTCAGGCAATCCACTCACCTCAGCCTCCCAAAGCGCAAGATTACAGGCTGAGCCACCAAGCCTGGCTCCTTTTCCTTCTTTCAATGAGCTTATCATATTCTAGTTAGAAGCAGGAAGGAAGAATAAGACAATAAAATATTAAGTAAACAAAAGGCAGCCTTCAGTGGTAGGCACTTGCAAATACCAGGAAAATATGTCACAGAAGATGTAACTTTTGCCATGGCCTTCAGTAGTGAGTAGAATTTCAGCATGTGGCACTTAAGAAGGTATTCAAAGGAAGAAGGAGCAAAAATATGGAGGCAGGAAGATTGGTCATACTCAGGGAAAGTAAGCAGTCTGCCCACTACAGTTTGATAGAAGGGCAGCATACACAGGATATAAAAGAACTGAGGCCACAAAAAGAGGCCGGGCCTCACTTGGCATAAACAAAAAGGGGTGACCCTGAGGGGTCACCTGTTTTTTAACATTTTGATATATTCATTTAGAAGTAAAACATATTTAGTCAGGCTCGGTGGCTCAGCCTGTAATCCCGCGCTTTGGGAGGCTGAGGTGAGTGGATTGCCCGAGCCCACAGGTTCGAGACCCACCTGGGCAACTTGGCGAGACCTCATCTCTACAATAAATCAAAAATTAGCCGGGTGTGGTAGCGCATGCCTGTAGTTCCAGCTACTTGGAAGGCAGAGGCAGAAGGATCTCAGGAGCCCAGCAGGTCAGAGTGACAGAGTGAGACTTCAACTCAAAAAAAAAAAAAAAAGAAGTAAAACATATTTAGATGTATGGATCACTGTTGGCAACCAACCGATAAATGACATCATATCCACTCTGTAAGCGGTACACACTCAAGGCATAAACGTGTTCGTGTCTATGATGTCATCACACAGGAAGAGGAAGAGTAACTGCCCGATTCCCACCTATGGCTGCTGCCGTGACAGCTAATGATTTGACTTTCTGTCTTGAATCAATACAAACTCATTGAAACACATCTTTTTTCAAAATAGAGAGGCCTACTACATTATATTAAAGAAAACTGTATAATGTGAAAAATACAGAAAACCCTATTTTATAATTGGTGTTTTCTCAATGTAAAATATTTAGCCATTAACTCCAGGTTTTACATTTAAAAAGACATGCTCAGGGCCTCAGTTAGAATAAGCTAATAGGCATGAAATGTAAATTTTCAAAAATACTACACAATGTTACATATTCTTATATGGATATACCCGAGACTTATTTCTATTATACCAAATCAAGAATAAAATGAATGAAAAAAGTGCTCATCAAAACTTGTGCTGGAGAAAACTGACTTTTAGTAACAAACAAAAGAATTTTTTATTTCATTTGTATAGTCTTGTTCTAATCTCTTGTGGCATTAAGTCAGGATATTTCATCAGCTTTTACTAACTGTTAACTGAAAAAACTATTTTTTAAATTTATGTATAGGAAACCTAAGGAAATAATGAAAACTGAAAAGCTACTAAATTTGAATTTTAAGAGATTTCCATCGTATGTATACATATAATGGCTTAGAGAAGTCAAAAAATATATTTTTTTAAAAGAAAAATTACTTTTTTAGACTTTAAAATAATGTGCCTCTTGTCTGAATTATTTAAGTGATTATTCCTCTTCTATACCTGGATTATGACCTCAGAATGAGTATTTTGGGGTGAGAAAATGACTGGTAATGACAACTTCAAGTGTGGCAGCCAATGTGTAGAGAGATAGGTAGATATATCCAAATTGTCTTTGATTATCACTTTGTGATGACTTGGGCGTAGATTCTAAAGAAGAATATTAATTAAGCAATATTTTGTTTCAGATTCAACCAACTCTGGAGATAACATGTATACATTAATGAACGCAGTACCTCCTGGACCCAACAGACCTAATGTAAATATGAATCTTTAAATTTATTTTTGAAATATATTTGAAGATTTTCAAACTCTGAGTGCTTTTTATTTCCTGAATATATTGTTTAAACTTCATATTTTATTATTGAGCTTACTGGATGTCAGAAAAGTTCAATTTTTTATGTGCTCTGGTTTAAAAAACATAATATATTTGTGTAACATAAATTTTATATCAATATAATTTAAATGTAAAACTGAACCTAATCAATTATTAGATGTTGATGTCATCTTACTCTATCTTAAATACTTAATGATTAATACTGACTGAAAATGACAGGTCACGGATAAACATTTATGTTTACCACATTTTTAGCATCACTAGAGTTCTTCATTATGATGTTTTTTATCCTGATAAACTTGAAAATAAATTAGGATGTTCTTTAGCATATGAAATCTAGGATTTAACTAAGGGGCTGAGAGTGTTATTACAGGAAGAATTTGGGTTATTAAAGTTTGGTTGTGATTTTTCCACAAAAGCTCACAGGAAGATACTTATCTATGATAGAAGGCCTATATGCTAACAAAAATATTTATAACAGATTATATTTCATGCACATATGTGTAGGGTAGCAGAAGTCAAAGAAAAGTCAGAAGATGAATACGTTCTGTGCTAAGCCAACCCAACACACGTACCCTAGCTTTACTGCCTTTGAGAACGCCATGGGTCCAGATAAGTGTCCACGGCCCTGGACTCACCAGCATGGTTTCTCACACCCAACCTCAGCTGTGCTTTTTTTTTTTTTTTTGAGTTGGAGTCTCACTCTGTCGCCCAGACTGGAGTGCAGTGGCCGCTCCCGGCCACCGCAGCCTCGACCTGCTGGGCTCCGGTGATCCTTCCGCCTCAGCCTTCCGAGTAGCCGGAATTACAGGCGTGCGCTACCACGCCCGGCTGATTTTTTGATTTATTGTAGAGATGAAGTCTCGCTGCCCAGACGGGTCTCAAACCTGCGGGCTCAGGCAATCCACTCACCTCAGCCTCCCAAAGGCGCGGGATTACAGGCTGAGCCACCGAGCCCAGCTAGCTGTGCTTTTAATAAAGACTCAATAACGCCAGTAAGTTCAGAGCCAATCTCTTTGACTTGTCAGTGGGGTATATGTATTCCAAGTGGTTTACTGAAAGCCAGTTCATGTGCTTTTAGACACTTAATTTTACCAAGCAGAATTGGCATTCTTTTGGGAAGATGCATAAACACATGGTTGTGTGCATGTGGCAACAGAAAGTCCTCCCGTTCCCAGGCAGAGGAGATAATATGCAGGGAATTGGCTGGAGACAGTTTGATCTCCCCCAAAGCCTTCATGATTGGTCTCCACCACTGCCCCATTCTCATTCTCTCTCTCTCTCTCTCTCTCTCTCTCTCTCTCTCTCTCTCTCTCTCTCACACACACACACACACACCCCGCACACCCCACACACACACCCCACAGGCAGTATTCTGCACCACATGACATGGGAGAAGTGCTTCTGGCATGGGAAATGGGAAATGGGAAGTGAGTGTGTCTCCTAGGCCATCTTTGCTGTGGTGGTGGGGTAGTTACAAGATGACTTGTCTTCACCCAGGTGTCCTCAGGAGTATCCTAGGAGAATAAGGAGAGACGGTGTGGACAGGTGGGCCCTCAGACACTAGCTGTAGCGTGGCACATCTGTTCACATCTCTTGTGTGCCAGGCTTTCAGCATCAGATTTCACCAGAAGAGAAAAGAAAAATAATTCCACTGCTTAAAAAATGTCTAACAACTGCTTTGGAATGTCTGATTGTCACCAAAGTGACATCGTTGAGACCGCCAAGAATTAGCTGTGTTCGGCCACCCCCAAGGAACTAAGTGTATCTAACCCATAAAATGAAAGTATTTATGATGTCCATGTGAACCAAGATAGGTTGTTTGCTATGAAAAATGTTAATGTTGGCATAATTATGTTGTACTGCTCTTATTAATAAGCAGCACCTTTAGCAGCTTCTTGAGAACTACCTTAGGTTTTTAATAGAAAATTTGTCAGGATCATAGAGAGGTTGCAATCGTCTGATTTGCTCTGGAATGTACATGCTTTCTAGTTGAGAATATCGGAAGAAGAAAATTGGACATGTGTGAGGATTCTCCTAAACATCTGGAACACAGAGAAGCTGGGAGAGGGGTGGGCAGTCCAGGCGATGAAGGCGCAAGACTGAAAAGATCAAATAAAGAATCTTCGTAACTTGAGAATGCAAATACGTGTGGCAGTGTCTTGTAATGTTAAATATAGATATTGTGAAGTTGAGACAAACCATTGTTTTCAGTGTGATTATAGTTATTTCTTCATTTTTCAAATAGTTTCCAATGGGCCCTGGGTCAGATGGCCCCATGGGTGGCCTGGCAGGCATGGAGTCCCATCACATGAACGGCTCTCTAGGTAAGGACTTGAACTTGGTGTTCAGAGTATATTCAGAGCAAAACCTGAGTTCTGCATGGTGGGTGCCCTGGTTTACAAAGTCTTTCTGCAGCCAGCTGCTCCTATTAAAATGCCCAACCTTTGCCTCATACTGATAGTTTCATCGACAACATATTGGTTATTATAACTGGCGATCATTTGAAAGCCAAAAGTGAGAACTGTTCTAGTTCAGATTCACAGGTATTCATTTAACCTGTCAGAATCTGGCGTTTTATGATGCAGAAACTTGCTGCTGTAGCATGTACTGAGCACACCTTACCAGGGACAGTGTGTCCTGCCAGAGGGTTTCTTTGTCTCCAGAGGTCTGCAGACACAGCCTCAGGGGGGCTTCAGTTTCAGTGGCATGATCATAAACTAATTCAGAAATTGACATTGAAAGTGGGCTGTGGTCATTGTTTTTCTTTTGGAAAGGGTTCATCTTTTTCTTAAGTGCAAAAGTATGCCCACAAGTATTTTAGGTTACAAGCAGATTTCCCTCCCCCACCCAAGGTCAGGAAATGCTACCCTCTGATACTTTGAAAACTCAAGTAACTACAAAATCAAGAAATTATTTGCAACGCTTTTATAGACTTTTGTGCTTTTTAGGGTCCATTCTTACCATGAATAGATTTCAAACTCTTGGTTTTCACTGTCCAGTTACATTAGCTGCCAGCCATGTGTGACTATTTTAATGTTAGATTAAATGAAATGTGAGATTCAGCTCTCCAGTGGTGCAGCCACAGCTGGTGCACATGGCTATGTATGGCTAGTGGTGACCTCAGTGGACATCACAGAGAAGTGTTTCCTGTGGTCTGCGGGCAGCACCCTTTTAGAGTTGCATTTTCCAATGTATTGCAAAATGATTCCACTTCTAGTCTTTTTATTTGTAGAATTATTCACAAAAAGTTGGTGTTTGATCATAGTTAGAAGACTCTCAGATGTATTTATTCACTAGGAGAGTTTCCAGAAGCATTTCACACACGCCCAATAACTGGTTCATCACTTTCCATAGTGAACATTACTGTGCATATTTATTTACCTATGTGATTGGATAGATGCGTTTGGCCTGTAATCATTTGTTGTGCCTATTTATATACAAATTAATCATGTCTGTAAGCCCTAACTTTGTGATGTTGACTGAAAGCTATGCTGTTAAAATGTTATACTATTTTTATGTCAGGAAAATTAGTTTTTAAGAATAATAAAATAGTTTAAAATAAAGCTAACATTGTGGAATCTAATTATTGTTCTTTGTTACCTAATATATGATTCTATTTCTTATATAAGAAAAGAAATTGATATTGGTTGTACATTTCTCCCAAGAATCAAAATTAAAATATAATATTCTATTTTGGAAACATTTTTAGTTTTGAAGGATTACCATGGTTGTTAGTTGCTGTTGACTTTTTAATATTATTGATGACACCTTGCTTTAGGTTATTATGGTAATATTATGAGAACAATATGGTTCAGAACGTTGTCAAATACCATTAAAGTATTCTCTTTATATTTTATCAGATTTACAGCATCATTTTTCAGAAAATACATGTAGATATCTCTCATATATATTGTATATACGTTTTAAGTTTTTTAGTTGGGTAGGACTTGTGTGACCTTTCCAATATTTCACATTCAGGAGTTTATGATAACAGTGGTTTTCTTCATTCTTCCACTTAAAAAATAGATTATTAGAAACTAGACAGACTGCCTTGCATTTACCATCAGATGACAGTGATTCACCATACAGTGTATGTAAAAGAAAGTATGTAAAGAAAAGGAGGTTTTTAAGATTCAAAAGCTCAGGAGATGTTCATTGGAAAGTACATATGGTGTACTTTGTTTATGTAAATTGAAGGAGTATTTGACTTATCAATGCAATCTTACCTCATAAAGGCTTTCTTCTCATATTTTGCGTCAGGCTCGGGGGACATGGACAGTATTTCCAAGGTGAGTCCTGTTTGTTCTCTGTGCTGTTTTCATCAAAATTTTATTTCACATGTAACTCTCATAAGATTACTAGAGTAGCCCTATCGATTGTGTTCTTGAAGAAGAGTTTGCAAGCAGGAGGCTAGGGATAGTTAACTGGAAGTTTACATATTAGTGTATATTATCTGTGGGAAAGAATAAAGTCAGTCTTTTACTTAAACATGCTAAGATTCATTTAAGGAATGTACTACATATTATTAATGGACACCCAAGTAATAATCAACTTAATCACATTATGATGCTACATATGTGTAAAACAAACTGGCAGAGCTTAGATAATCGTTTGAAAATGTGAAGATGTCTAAAGAATTGTGAGGAGAGTGCATTTGAGAACATTGTTCCTGTGTCCCAAGGACCCTGCATGTGAACGTCCAGTGGGTCTTTCAGAGGGTCTTCACTGAGCAGTGCAGATTCCCACAGTCATCTCTGGGCCCCAGACCCAATGAGGAAAGTGATAGGGGGAAGGCTAGGCTGGTACAGTAGGAAAGTGAGCCTTCTGTTAGCATGTTTGTGTTTGTCTTTTAGTAGTTTGAGTATCATTAATCCTTTGCTAAAATGCCATTTATTTTTTTGAGGAATGATATCTAAATACTTTCCAGATTATGACGAATTTTAAATAGTCCTCTGCAAGTCAAATATATTTAGAATGACTGATAAGAACTAATTGTTACTACTACTAGAGTGACGCCAGAAGTCTACTTTGTATCTGTAAATGGAGAAGCTCATTATAGGATGGCTTTGTTTTTAATTCTATTTCTAATTTATATTCATTTATAATAATGTAAAATACCTGATGCCAAGGAAAATAAAATAAGATTGAACTACAAAATGTTTTAAATTAAGACTCCAAATTGAAAGCAAGTGTAGTTAGAATCCTGACTTATCCCCTGTGCCCTGCTGCCCTTGAGCTATATAGCATGGTGGGGTGTGTTTAGGAACAGCCAGAAAGCTCTTTTTCTTTGCTAAAAGTAGTTGTTTACAGCAGGCACCCCCTTACCTGTGAGAAGTCATGACCTTAGAGCCTGTCTCTAGAACTGAGTTCCTGTGTGGCCTTTCAGGGCCTCCTGGGTAGCCCCGGAGGTCTGTGGCCATGGTTGTGTGGCTGAAGTGGCTTTCATGGATCCCAGTGAAATTTCTCACATCTCATTTGAGAAGATCTTCTTGTATCTAGAGATGATTCTTAGTTACACAAAGTGGGACCCTCCAGATGACTTCAGGCCCTCTCCCTAAATTTTCCCTAGCAGCCTGTAGCCTTTCACACTGGACAGATAGATGTGAGTTCATTCTGGAGAGGAGGATGCTTGCCCATCTTATGAAAGGCAGTGATGAGGAGCTGGACACTGCCTTCCAACCCACCTCCTGTGGTCTGTGGCTGTTTCCTCTCAGCTTGCCTTCCCACCCTGTTCCCAGCACCAGGGGTTCCTTGTGTCTTGTCTGATACTCCTGACCTTCTTCTGTCCGATGGTGTAGAGCTTCTTCTCTGGGCATTAGTTGACTGCCCATGTGTACTCTTGTGTGCTGGGCATTGCCTTGTACACTGTGAGGAGACAGAAAGCACATCTTTAACTACACGTGGCCTCTGCCCCAGTGACTACACTCAGGCAGGAGATCCTCGGTCAGTCAACATTCATGCTCTAAGGCACCACATGTATCTGAACATATCCTGACATGAGCGAGGGATGGCTTCTGCCCCAGTGGCTACACTCAGTCAGGAGTTCCTCAGTGAGTCAATGTTTAGTCACCAAGGCATCATGTAGGCTCTGAAGATCCAGGAGAAGCAAGACAATGGTCTCTGCCCTCAAGCAGTTTAGTGTAACTGAGGAGACCAGAACCAAGTACATATGCATTTAACAGGTGACTTAGCCCTGTGCCACAGACGTGCCACTGAAACAAGTCCTGGAATGACTCTGCACCTGCAGGTATACTCCTGTGTGGCCATCCCTGAGCGGCCCACTCAGTGGCTCCAGGCTCAACCCTGGCCGACTTGGGTGATGACAACACACGGGTCTATGGCAACAGCATCCTTCTCCCTGCAACCACAGCAGGGACACGGTACACCCACCCTTTCTCCCACCATATTCCCTCACAGCCAATGTCTCCAGCCTTCCCTCTGGGGCACAGTCACCACCCCTCTTGCCCACCTTCTGTCCAACATGCATCCCGCTGTCTCTAGCATTTTCTCCTCTCTCTTCTTTTGCTTCTTGGGCTTGTTCATTTTCATCCTAGCTTTATTCTAGTAATTCTTGTTTGTGAATCAAAAGACAATCTTGTCAAGTGTAGTGGCTCACGCCTGTAATCCCAGCATTTTTGGAGGCTGAGGCAGGAGAATCACTTGAGCTCAAGGAGCTCAAGCCCAGCTTGGACAACATAGAGAAATCCTATCTCTACAAAAAATCAAAAACTTAGCTAGGCATGGTGGCATGTGCCTGTAGTCCCAGCCACTCAGGAGGCTGAAATGGAAGCATCGCTTGAGTCCAGGAGTTTGAGGCTGTGGTGAGCTGTAATCATGACACTGCACTCCAGTTTGGGTGACAGAGGGAGACCCCATGTCTACAAAAAATCAAAAAATTATCCAAGTGTGGTAGTGTGCACCTATAGTCCCAACTACTCAGTAAACTGAGACAGGAGGATCACCCGAGCCCAGGAGGTCGAGGCTGTGGTGAGCTGTGATCATGCCACTGCACTCCAGTTTGGGTGACAGAGGGACACCTCGACTCAAAATAAAAAGACAGTCTTCACCATAACCACTTAGTAACTTTGTTGAGAATCCTTCTTGGGTCCCTGTGTATCTACACGGTCCTTCAGCTAAATCTGTATTTTGTCAAGGCCAGTGTTGCATATTTTAAAAAAAACTTTTTACTTCACTTAAATGTTGTTTATTACTACTACTTCAGTTTTTGTTCTACTTTTTACTGTCTGCATGCTCTGTTTTATCCACTCTGTGTGTGTGATGAGCACTGAGTTGAGACTCAACAAGCCTAGCATTGTGGCTGTACCCACAGGTGCTGGGCATCTGAGTCTCACAGGTGTAGCTGTCTAGGTGTACATAGAACTGGGCTCCTCCACTGGTTGCTTCATAAGGGATGCTGAGGACCAAGTGTGAACATACGCATGGGCTGTGCACTGTGCAATGCTACACAGACATTAGACATCTTCTTCATGTTCTTCACACAAGTCTTCCATGGCCACAGCAGGAGCCCAGCCTGGCGGCCACATCCTAACACCATTTCAGGAGCCAATGGAGTCATACCCTCAAGGAAGAAGTTCAGAATTGTTGCTTGCTCAGTGGGGGGTTACTTGTCAGAACCCACATTCGTCTTTCTCAGACTGCAGAATTGATCTAATTTAGATATTTGTTTTCAATTTTAAAATTTAAATTTAATTATATTTATTTAATTTAGAAGCCTTTAAAAATGAAATACTAAATTCCTTGTATTCCTTTGTAACTGAGAAGTCACCATTTAATCAATGGAACACAAGCATTCTCCTTAGGATTGTTTTATGGTCAGGGTACAGAGAAGCATGGTTTATTTTCTTAGAAGGAAAGCCCCTCAAGAAATCCTGCATTCACATTGAGATATTTCTGAATTTGAAAAAAGAATCATACAAGTAGGCAACATGTGATCATATCATGTTTAATAAATTACCAAGACCTGAAGCTGTTAAGCTGTCAAGCTCTGGTGTCTATCAGAGACCCTGCCCTCTTCCCGGAGTGCATGAATGGCCGTCAGTGCTGTCACCTTAGGTGCGCTGACCTTAATCCTAGCTCGGCTGTGCCCACGGGAAAATGACTCTCTGCCCTTTGGGGCCAGTGGAGTCAAACAGTATTCTACAAAACTCATTGTTGTCAGCCCATGAGAAATCAATTCAAAATTCACTACCAAAGGGCTTCAGATAATGTCAATATTATTACACCCTAATTATAGGCAGAGCCAGAATTTTACAAGTGCTCACCTTTTTAATTTGGAAATTTTTAAATTTAGAAACTACCAAAGTTAAAGAAAGTTTGGAATAACTTTTGAGGATAAGAGAAAGGGACGATAGCTTCCTATTAAGAGAAGATATGGAAGAATCCCTGCAAGATAAAAATCTGAGATAGAGAGTTTAAAAGTTACATGTGGCAGCCGGGGAGACTGTGTGTGGTGTGCTGTGTATGTGTAAATATATGCACATGTATATATAGTATTTACATATGGCATCAGAGCTTAAGTAAGATAAAAACCTTCCAACTTGACGAAAGAGTAAATGAGATTATAATAAAATCCCGTGAAGATAGAATCACTATAATCCTAGCTCTGTTGTTTCAAACTAAATTTTTGAAGCAGGTAATAAACTTCACATTAGCTGAACCAGAAACTGCAGCCAGCATGCCTGGCATAGCTAAAGACCATCTCTACCTGCATTATCTCGTGTTTTCTGTTGGGTCTCTGGTCACACTGACCAACCCGAGGGAGTTCCATATACACTTTCTTGCCTTGATAACGACATTTGCCAGAGACACTGCCTAGTTTGCTCCAGCCACGTGAGGCACACATGGTTCACAACCACCACTGCCTGGTATCACTCCAGCCAAGTGGGACACATGCAGTTCACAGCCACCACCCTCTCCTGTTCCAGGCTGGGTTCCAGAGCCACCACCTTAGCTGCCCCTCAGATGCCGACATCGAGTGGTTCTGTAGCCCATGCCACCACTGTGTCAACAGTGATCATTGATGGCATGGTTCTCTAAGACTCCCAGTGAGTTTTTGCTGTTTTTACGTGTTGCAGAGATTATTCAGGTTTTAAAACATACTGTCCTATCACTTCAGGTTTTCCAATGCAGTCCAGTAAGTTGGGAGAAGCAGGCTTCAGAGCCTGATATTGTCTCAGTTTCATATGTTGATGTGTCCTTTTAATGTTCCCCTCAACATCCTGAAACCTCCCCACAGAAACCAAAAGGAGTGTTTGGCGTTGAGCCACCACATGTGGGGAGACCAGGTGGGAAACAGTGTAACACAGTGCGAGTGTCTTGAAGGGAGTAAGACACCAGCCATGCAGCCTTTATTCAAACCTTAAGTATTCTAAAATCAACGCTGAGTCAGGAGTCAGATCTGATATTAGCCAAACCTTCCAAGTTATAAGTCAAGAAGGGACATACAGCAAAAGCGTAGTGAAGACTCACCACTCCCAATAGGCAGAAATGCCTGCAGGACACCCATCCCACAGGTGTGGGCGCTGCCCAAGGATGAAGCTTGTGCTTTCTGTCATCTGACCATGTAGATGTGCAGCTGCCAGGTACATCCTGGTATTTCCTCACATGGTTCATGTTTTATTCCAACATTGTCGATTTCTCCATTACATATAGAATGACACAAATCCACTTTTGCTTAAGGACATATAGATGATGGACAAATCTTAGAATATTTTTTATAAACTCAGTTTCCTTTTTGAGCTAAGTCAATCTTAATAGTTAATGAATTCTAAAATAATGTACTTAGTTAAATTGTGCTTAAATTAGCTTCAGGAAATCAAGATATGCATGTTCGTCTCAAAGTATATTTGCTTTTTATACACTTGGGTAACTATCGTTTCCAGAAGAAAATTTATCAAAACTAGAATCTTCTTGGTGCTACTAAGGTGTGACTTTCAGTCCCGGGCTTGTTGGCATGAGAGTGCCCATGGGCATCAGAGGACTTCGTTCTCAGACCCTCCCTGTGTGTGCATGCACATCTCACCAGCTTCTCCCCTTTTAACCAGATTCTTAAAAAGCCCATCTTCTTCTGGGATTAACTCATTCATGAAAGTACAATGTCTATGACATAACTTGTAGTTAAGTCAAAATCCTCTGAGCAGTTTTCTTTACAAAATCTAAAAACCTATTCCAAAACAATGTAAATATCAATGGCCCAGGGGGGGAAAAAATCTCATTTTGCTTCCATTTGAAATAACAAATTAAAATGTTTAATCCTGGAGGGTTTTTTTTAAAAGTAATAAATTGGACCTTGAGAGAGTCCCTTCCTCCACAGCTGTGATGCTATATAAACATGCATATGTGCCAGCATCGTCCCGTGTGTCTCACTGTGGCAGTGCCAGACACACTGATGTGGCCCGCATTTTATAGCAGCAAGACCGTGGCCGTGCCCTGCTACTCACTGTGTAACTGGGCTACCAGCAGCAGCCACTTTACCTTCAGGGACATTTCAGTCAACTCCTAAATGCAGGACAGGAAAGCATTCTGCAGCTTTTCACTTCTGAGCTGCCTTCTCTCCAAGTTCAGGGTGATTCCCAAGTCATCGGGTGTCTCTGTGCTTAACTGCAATGGTCACTATTTCTTTTTCCTTATGGTTCATATAATAATGGACAAGGTAATGTGCATATGCTGCCTGTAGAATTAAAGGGAAATGTTTGCTGAAACAGGGATCTTGTGATGTTTGGTTGGTGGCATAACAAGGGAGTGATCCTCCCTAAGACTTGTCAGAGAGTAGGGTCTCTCCATCATGCCCACTGGGGCTGGTTTAAATTCTCCAGAGTTCCAGGATCTATATAAGCTGAGGGTGGGAAATTGAGTAAATATTGATTCTGAGACCAAGAAAGGAGTGTGTGGGGGGGTTATTTTAGGATTTTTGTTGCTAATTTTTACTTGGGAAAGCATTTGTGCTTGTTAAGTGCACAGGGTGAACTAGAACCTATGGTAGACATCCATGGTACAAATTGCAGGCACACTCTGCCCTTAGAGATGCTACCATAGTGTCCGTCTTTGAAACAGTACTATACAAGAGGGAATTGAAATCCTCAGCAATGCCTTGTTTTCTGAATCTTGTTCACAGAACTCTCCCAACAACATGAGCCTGAGTAACCAGCCAGGCACCCCGAGGGACGATGGTGAGATGGGGGGCAACTTCCTAAACCCTTTTCAGAGTGAGAGTGTGAGTATCCCTGACTACATTATTGTACCCACACTTCTTTTTGGGAGCCCTGCTACTAGAATAAATGCATAAAGTTGCCACTCAAGCTGTTTCTCTAGAGTTTGGTTGGTAGAGCCCTTAAAAGTTAGTAGAAACTTTAAGGGACTTTAGTAGGACTTTCTTTGAAAAAAAATTGTTTTAACCAAACTTTTTCCTTTTTACTCTGATTCTAGCTATATAGTTACAAAAACCATGATATTAAGTCTCTCACTGAGAATTGTCCTGTTATGATGGGGCAAACTGGACACAGGTTGCCTGTTTGATGCTTTGTGTAAATTTTCTTGTTACTAAATGTCTCGAGTGGCTGCAAAACCCGTCTGTCCTCAGAGCTGCCTCCAGGCTCTGGAAATCTGTAAGTCTGTCCTACCCCCAACACAAGACCTCATGGACTGAAGGTCACCCTGTGGTCTGTCCCCCTGAGCTGCACATCCAAGGCCTGCTTGAGTGCCATTGTACCGTTAAGCAAGAGCAGTGTCATTCCGTGTCTTCACAGAAGAAGACGGGACCAGACAGAGAAGCAATAACATTCATTCATTCATTCACTTAAGAAATAATCCCTGAGCACATGCCACATGGCAAGGCAGTGGGCTAGGCCCTGGAGAGACCAAAGAAGACAAAATAGTGCCTCTCTCCAGGAGTTACTACACCGTGATGATTTTTCATACTATTATTTCAGATTAGAAACATGTGTAGAGCTTTTGAATATGGTTTCCCAGTTCCCTCCCTAAGGCCAGACACCAGCAGGTCCCATGCAAAGGTGGTAGATCCCTCAACCTCCCTGTCTTACACTTCATCTCTGATAAAACTAGAAACAGAAAAATGCTGGTCTTTAGTCTGTGTTCTTTGCAGGATTTCTATGATTAGTGAGGACAGAAGGATTATATAAAAACTCCCCTCAAAACTCAAGAGCCTGGCCCATCAGCCACAGGGAGACTAGAAGAGCCACAGAGGCCCAGCCATAGCGGGAGCTCCTCTTCAGTCCTGGTCCTCTACAGGTTTCCTCCAGAACCATGAGCAGATAAATTTTCTTGAGTTAACTTGTATCTAATAAGAGACAGTTATTTCCTTTTCTACTAAATTTGTTGGCAATTAGATGGTATAATTTAGTGAGGTATATAACCATGCCATTCAGTTTGACATTTACTGAGTCTGTTACATGCAAAGCATAAGGTTAGCAACAGGCACTTCTGAAATACTTTTTTGTTGTTGTTTTTTGTTTGGTTTTTTTTTTTTTTGAGTTGGAGTCTCACTCTGTCGCCCAGACTGGAGTGCAGTGGCCGCTCCCGGCCACCGCAGCCTCAACCTGCTGGGCTCCGGCGATCCTTTCGCCTCAGTCTTCCAAGTAGTTGGAACTACAGGCGCGCGCTACCACACCCGGCTCATTTTGATTTATTGTAGAGATGAGGTCTCGCCAAGTTGCCCAGGTGGGTCTTGAACCCGCGGGCTCAGGCAATCCACTCACTTCAGCCTCCCAAAGGCGCTGAGCCACCGAGCCCGGCTGAAATACTTTAACAATAACATGCCTCTCCTAAAAGGATGCAGTCCCACAGGAAAGCGAATGCTTGCATGGCTGCCTAAATCCTGTCAGAGTCATGAGTGCTATATGAGGTATAAGCCAGGTATTTCAAAAGTCACAGGAAATGGCCAAGGCACAGTGGCTCATGCTTGAATCCCAGCACCTTGGGAGGCCAAGGCAGAAGAATTACTTGAGCCCAGAGTTTGAGACCAGCCTGGACAACTAATAGGGCCCCATCTACACCCCTCTCCTTCACCTCCTGACAGCATGAAACACCATGAACATCCACGTCGCTAATAGAACCCCATCTATACCCTGTAATTCACCTCCTATCAACTTGAGACACCAGGAACATGCACGTCTCTAATAGGGTAATCCATCTACACCCCTCTCCTACACCTCGTGTCAGTGCAGGACATTAGGAATATGCATGTCTTTAATAGGGCCCTGTCTACACCCTCACCTTCACTTCGTGTCATCATGGGACACCAGGAACACGTATGTCTCTATTTTTTAAAAAGTTAAGCAACAGGAAATGACTAATTTGAAGTTGGAAAAAAAACTTTCTGAAAAAGTTTCTGCATGATTTTAACTTTCTGGGCAGGGACAAGGGTAGCTCTCCTTCCTTCCCAGATTCATCACTAGGGGCTGCTACCTCGTGTGTCAGTCACAAAACAGGTACCAGGTGTTCAGAACTGGCATACAGAACTCTTCATGGGGCCAGAAATCAGAGATGACAGGACATCAGCCTCTCCCTGTTGCCCCAGCTGGACAGGAAGAGGCAGCTGATGGGCCCCTGTGGACGTAGCTGCTGCAGCCATGCCTGCTGGCCCAGGCTTACTGCCCCAAGCCAACAACTGCAGAGCCAGGGCTTTCTCCTCCTCCCCGCCTGTCCCCACCAGACAAATCACAAAAGGAAAAATGATCGGACAGTGGACTAAGCTGCACCACCCTCTGAGGGAGGCACGTTCACACTGGCTACTCTGTCCCGTGCCTGCCTAGGGATAACTAACTTGTCACGAGCAGTGTCACTGCTGCCAGTGGCTTCCCCATTGTACTACCATACATGTTTGTTTAGATCATTTATAAGCAAAGAGAGGGGGGAGGAAGAAGAACAAGAGGCTCTATACTGACAGACGTGCGCCTTAAAGAAGAGTAAACAAGCTGGATACCTTTGTGAGCATTACTACAGTCGAAGTAAAGCAGAAATATGTCATGAATTCAGAAAGAAAATGGTTCCCAACATGAATGTGCAAGTCCTAGTGGTTTTGACGCACTTGACTCTGAAAAGCACATATTGTGAGCGGCCTGCCTCTCGAGGACATGTCCGTCTTTGTCTTGAAGCGAAACCATAGAAGGAACCTGGGAAGGGAGCAGGCATCGTTTGAGCACCTGCTGTGTATGAGACACACATGACTCCACTTAATCCACATGGAGCAGTATGCCTGCCCAGTCATGAGCCTCGAGTGCCCATGCTGGACAAGCCAAAATAGGTTCAACATGTTTCCCTACTGGATCATAGACAAGGCCCTTCATTTCAAGAAGCAAACATGCCCCCTAGCGTTCAAACGATAAAATGCTTGTTTTTGAAAGTAAGAACCAAAAAAGGCTTCATTCAAACATAAGCTTTTCCTGCCTCTGAAGTGAGAAAAAAGCAGCTGATCTTACTCCTGAATGACACACAAGGTGGCAGGTCGGCCCTTCTGCTCGACCCCATCATGTTCCTCTGCTCTTTCTGTAGCCACATAAACACTGAATGCATTTCCCTTTAGTTTTAGCTCAGAGTAGAGGAACTAATTTCTCTCTCATTAATAAAATAAATATCACATAGATGCTTAGCTGTAGAAACAGTGAGCTCTAGAGTGTTCACGATATGTATAAACAGAAACTTGAAGACAGAAGATATCACTGTGGACTTTATGGCTCATGAACTGAGTGTAACAGAAATTCTGAGTGTCCACAAGGTGTGTCATCTCAAATACAGTTCACATTAGAGGGTAGGACATGTTGGCACATGCTGAAGTAGTATCTGCAGATGTTACAGGTCTTGCTGTCAGTGCTCTGCAGGAGCTATTTGTCACAGGATGAGGAGGGCCCGACGTGCAGATGGGATTTGAGCATGTCAGCCTGCGACCACAGCACTTGGGCCCAGAGCACAAGGTGCCTTCGCACACTGATGAGGGGGGCAAGGGAAATGCTGGAGTATGTCAGCATGGGGCACCAGGAGCACCCACATCTCTAATAGGGCCCCGTCTTCAACCCTCTCCTTCACCTCCGGTCAGCATGGGGCACCATGAACACAAACATCTCTAATAGAGCCCCATCTGCACCTTCTCCTTCACATCCTGTCAGCACAAGACACCACGAATAACTACATCTCTGTTAGAACACTGTCTACACCCTTCTTCACCTAGTGTCAGCACAGGACACCACGAACACTCACATCTCAAACAGAGCCCTGTTAACACTTTCTCCTTCATCTCATGTCAACAAAGCAAACCAGGAACTTGCCCATCTCCAACACGGCCTCATCTACACCCTCTCCTTCACTTCGTGTTAGCACAGGACATCACAGACACACAGGTCACTAATAGGACCCCCGTCTACACACCTCTCCTTCACCTCCTGATAGCATGAGACACCACGAACATCCATATCTCTAATAGAACCCCGTCTACACCCTCTAATTCACCTCCTGTGAGCTTGAGACACCAGAAACATACAAGTCTCTAATAGGGCACATCTACACCCCTCTCCTTCACCTCGTGTCAGTACAGGACATTAGGAATACACATGTCTTTAATAAGGCCCTGTCTACACCCTCTCCTTCACTTCATATCATCATGGGACACCAGGAGCACATATGACTCTAGTGGGCCTCTGTCTACACCTCTCTTCTTTACCTCTGTCATCACAGGACACGACAAACATGTACATCTCTAATAGAGCCCTGTCCACACTCTCTTCTTCACCTCCTGTCAGCACGGAACACCACAAACATACACATCTCTGCCAGGGCCCCATCCATACCCTCTCCTCCCTGGGAAGCTGCAGGTGCCTCCCCTGACCTTGAAGGGTGGTGATTGTGGGCAGATCCCTTTTGCTGGCCCCTGCTGAGAGTTTTCCTAGGATTGTGTGCCTTTCTCTCTCTCCCTGCTTTGCAGGCAGTTTCAGTAGAGGCAGCTGCAGCCACGGCGCTCAGCCTTGGAGTCCCACGGTGCAAACGGTGCAAACGTGGACCTGGCAGAATGTGGCCTTTCCCTTCCCCAGACCGGCCATCACTTCAGTGCGGTGACAGTCCACTCAAAAGTGAAGCTCTCCCCAGGGGTGGCTGGCTCTCCGAGTGTGCTGCGAGTGAGACCCCCACGCTCCCTGCGGACTCCACCCCGGCACTCTCACATGTGCCTTGATTAACTAGTCAGGGCACTCCCTGGGCACACCCAACTCTCTTAACTTTCCTAGGAGCCTGTCGCAAATTCCCACTTTCTGTTAGATTTACTTAAAATATTTGCACTGTCACAGGTGAAAACTGTTAGCTGTTGCCAGCATTAAGAGATGGTAGCAGGCAGTCGGCATGCTTGATAGCAAGTGCGAGCCTGTACGTGTTGACATCTACACGTACTCTTAATGTGCATTAGACAAAGGCTGTGGTGTATTTTAAAGTTCTTTGCTAATGTTACCTGATATGTGAACCAGAGTAATACTTATGGAAAGAGGATTCAGAACTTTTTAAATCTTGATCATTTGGGATGTTCATTAAATGGTCTCTGGAGTTAATTATGAGTTTCCCAGAAACTTTTTTTTTTTTTTGAGTTGGAGCTCACTCAGTCGCCCATACTGGAGTGCAGTGGCTGCTCCTGGCCACCGCAGCCTCGACCTGCTGGGCTCCGGTGATCCTTCCGCCTCAGCCTTCCGTGTCGCCAGAATTACAGGCATGCGCTACCACGCCCAGCTGATTTTTTGATTTATTATAGAGATGAGGTCTCGCTGCCCAGGCGGGTCTCGAACCCGTGGGCTCAGACAATCCACTCACCTCAGCCTCCCAAAGGCGCGGGATTACAGGCTGAGCCACCGAGCCTGGCTCAAAAACTTTTAAATAGATTTCCCAGGGTCTTTCTGAAGTGCCTTAGTATCTTTCACTGTTTTATGCTGTTGGTGCAATATATTCAATACAATCTTTATTTCAAAATGATGATCAATGATCTAGCTGTGCTGCTTAAAGTTAAATTCGTTAAAATTAAGTCAGCTAAGTTTCAGCTCCTGCTAAACTGGCTGCATTTCGAGAGCTCAGGAGCTACACATGGCTGGCAACTGCTACACCAGCCAGCACAGCACCGACTGGCATGAAACTTATCATAAATTACAGCAACTACAGAGAGCATAGATTGAATTTTCTGTACACGTTTTGCCATATTCTCTGATTTTTTCTATTATACTTTTAATAATATAACTCTATTACATTTGTTCTAATACTTCTAGTAAATCCTTGGTGTTCATTTATTTTCTTGGTGTTTATTCTTGCCCTAAAAGTTAAGCACCACATATAAATCCGCTTCATCAAAGGCTGTGGGTAGCCCCATGACACTTGCCGTCACATTTGCATTGTAGACATGGCATCATATTGTATGTGTGGTGTCTCAAGATGAAATGCACGTGTATCCCATCTTGATGCATGTTGGGTGGGCTCTGTGTCATTGGCTGTGACTCAGAGAGTTTTGCTTTGCTTTCTTGCTGCTGCAAACATAAGTATTGGGGGAAAGGTTTGTAATTGAGTTTCCATCTCTCCTCCCACTCCCTTCCTATCACCCCAATCCCGCTGTAGTCCAGCACATGGAAGTGGTTCATGGCAGAACTCTGCCTGCCTTCCTGCACTGACTCAGGACTGAGAGTGATGGGCAGATGGACCCTGCTGTGTGTGTGACCATGTTGGCAGGATGAACAGGCAGGTCCCATGGTCCCAGGACCCCTCTGTCAGACCTAATCACCACCTCTTCTCAGAGCTGCATCTTTGGAGCCTGAGCCCAGTGACATCTGGTCTGGGCCCTGGTCACTCCACTCTCTGGGACCTGCCTCTCCCCTGTCCAGCCTTACCCATGCCTTGCCTCTGCCCTGCATCTGTGCCTGGGACACTCTGTGTTCTGTTCTCTTCCTGCTCTTTTTAAAATCTCCATGCTCTCCCCTGGCTTGCCCTGGTCTCCCCGAGCCCTCTGACCCCACCAGCCTCTTTGCACAGGCATAGTCATCATTCATACATGAAGGAACCACCTCCATCTGGCCTTACCAGCTTCAGGAACACATGTGAAGTAGTTCAGGCCTATGTTCACATGTTCATGTAGAAACTGTCTTCATCCAGAGACCACCAAGACAGTGGCCACTCAACTCACATGGATATTCACATTTAAACAAATCAAAATTAAGTCACATTAAAAGCTGAGCTCCTAGCCACACTTGTTTTTACTAGATACAAAAAGTGCTCAGTACACAGGAGGTTAATATTGCAGGAAACAAGACTAAAACAACTCCCGGCTGGCCCAGGGAAGCTCTCCTTAAAGCACTTAGAATACTAAGAGTGATTTATACATTGGCATAGAAGCCTCCTATCCCGACCTGTGACGCCAGACTTAAACCATGGTCATTTTTGGTACAAGCAGGCACCCTGCTGATCCAGAGAGAGGCCCAGCGCTTTCCGGGGAAATGTGAGAATGCCAGGACTGAGCTCAGTCTGTGTCCATTTGCTTGGTATAGTTTCTTACTTTGTGTTGTATGAGCTTAAAAGCTTGAACTAAGAGTTGATGAGAGATTGGCATCATCGTTTCTGTGTTGCGCCCAGAAGACCCCGCGCCTCTGGCAGACTGTCCTCACCATCTCCTCTCTCCCTGCAGTATTCCCCCAGCATGACCATGAGTGTGTGACCGCTCCGCCATCTGCGAGAGCTGCCGCGAGCCAGCCCTTCCCAGAACCACGGGCAACCATGACCATCACCGTGCCAGTTTCGAGGACTCTGTCACACCAACCAACCCTGTCTGTCCTGCTCTCCCCTGTTGTGTGAAGAAAGCGGGTCCAGCCGCGACTCGAACACCTGTGTGGAGCGGCGCATTAGACCTGCTCGGCAGACTGCAGACCGTTGTGTGTGTGTGTGTGTATGTGTGGGGAAGAGGCTGTGCCATTGTGTGTCTGTCACGCAGACACAGGCATAAGCGTGCACTGACCCACGGACATTGTAAGATATCCTCACACGACATCTTAAGTAGAACAAGTAGGGCCTTTTACTCCATCCTTTTTTTCACGTTTACATTTTAATTATTAAAAGTTGCTCCTGCCCCTCCCTGAACTATTTTGTGCTGTGTATATCACTGCTTTATATAAGTTATTTTTTAAGGTGAACTCAGATGTTATGGTTTTGTAAATGTCTGCAATCATGGATAGGAATAAAATCGCTTATTTGAGAGCTTTCATTAAACTGCGTGTGATGCAAGTTAGCCTGTGAATAGCAAAGTGTATGTCTCAAACACAGAAGAAAGTGTGTCTTCATCTTTATGTCGAATCCAACAATTCCTCAGTTTCCTTCCGTGAAAAGTAGTTCTGTACTTTAATTTGAGGAAAGCACTTCACATCAACAAAAGCTTACCTGGGGCCACACACAGTATATTTCTGCAATAGCTGCTTTAAACGGAGTTCTTGGTTTGTTAGTCTTTGGTGATACAGAAGTCACTAATTAGCCCAAATTACTCAGATCTTAGCAGCACCATGACAGGGCCATCATGTTTTTAGCGACACGTTTTCTTTTAAACGTGATAAAGCCCAGAAGTGACAACAAAATTATGTGTTGGAATTGTCACTTCTCACCAGGAATACCGGAGGCAGACTTTTAATAACATACTCATGGGAAATGGTATCTGATCTTCATGCAACTTCCTATAACACATTCACATAGACATTAAAAACAAATATGTTGAAATAAGGGAGACTCTCAGCATGAGGAGAAAAGAGTCATAGCTTCTCCTGAGGGCCCTGGAGTGTGACTTACCCGTGCAGGTGTCTTGTCACCGATGGCATGGTCTCTTCTCACTTTCAGCAGAGCCCCTGCCTTGTCCCAGGACATGGGGCTCTTGTTCAGAAGCAAATCATCTGTGGTAACATTACTTTAGCTGACCATGGACTTCAGCTGAATCTACTTTGTGTGACTGAAAGTTCAGAAAAGAGCAAGTAAACATTTAAAACCGCATTTCCCTTGTGAAAGCACCTTGCTCTAGGGCACTAACCAGATTCTTTGGGCTTTGTGTTTGGCTAGACCTACAAACTTTAAGTCATGATAGAAAAGTGTGAAGACTTTTTTTTTTTTTAGTTGAAGTCTCACTCTGTTGCCCAGGCTGGAGTGCCGTGGCACATTCACGGACACTCCAGCATCGACCTGTTGGGCTCCAGTGATCCTTCCGCCTTAGCCTTCCAAGTAACCAGAATTACAGGTGCGCACTACCATGCCCGGCTAATCTACTTTATCTACTATAGAGACGAGGTCTTGCCAAGTTGCCCTGGCTGGTCTCAAACCTGTGGGCTCAAGCAATCCTCTCACCTCGACCTCCCGAAGTTCTGGGATTACAGGCTGAGCCACCAAGCCCAACCTAGTGTGAAGAGTTTAATGTGAAACTTTAAGAGATAACTTGGTGATCCTTTATGTTTAAACTGTGATACAAAATAACCATTTTAAACACTAGCTGTATGTCCAAACTCCAGAGTCTTGGGTTAGAGGAGTCTCTTACCCTTGGACTCTGGGCTCTGAAGTGAACATGTGGTAGTACACAGCCATGCATCTCATAGGATATCTCAGCACAGGCTGCAGGTGTGCCAGTGGTCCCACATGATCATAATTCCAGTTTTTACATGCCTTTTTCTACATTAAAATACACGAATATTTACCACCCTGTTGCAGCTGCCTGTAGAGTTGCATGTAGCCGTATGCTTTGTGGTGACGTTTCCCAGGAACAGCACAGCCTGCTGTCCAGCCTAGGTGTGCAGGAGGCCACACTGGTGTGTGAGGACACTGATTTCACACACGATGACATGGCCTCACGATGTGATTCTCGAATGTGTCTTTGTTGTTTAAGCGACGCATAACTGTGCTTGCTGGTTCCTGGTCCCAGGTGGCTTATTTCCTTCAAATTAGTACTGATGTATCCCTTCTGAAAATAAAGATTTTTGCCTGTGCATACCAGGGATAATGGGCAGAACTGTTGAGGGAGGGAAAAAAAGAAGCTGCTTTAAGTGTATGTTTCAGGTTTAAACCATGACAGAACGAGCCACGGCCAGCCACATGGCGTGCAGGAGCCTGGGCTGCCCTCCACGTAGGGCAGCCCATATTACGCTGTGGAGGCCATTCATGGAGATTCAGAAGAGATGGCCTTCACCTCAGGCCCAGGCGACCCAGGGGTGACACGGTGTTCAGACACCTGGATGTACCAGGAATTCACTGTCACATTTTATGACAACTGTCCAAACTTAATCATCCTTTGATTATTGAGCTTAGTCTTAGCATGCTAGACTGTTCAGACATTTTGTTGGCTCTTTTCCCTGTTGTTGCTGATCTTGAATTTCCCTTATTTGCCGTCTGAGAAGTTCTTGTTTCTTATCCCACGGGTCATGAACCTGATTCTACTTGCCCTCATTTTGGGAGAGATACTAGAATATGAATGGCATCAGGGCCCTCCTATTTC
This sequence comes from Carlito syrichta, assembly GCF_000164805.1. Classification (NCBI taxonomy): domain Eukaryota; kingdom Metazoa; phylum Chordata; class Mammalia; order Primates; family Tarsiidae; genus Carlito; species Carlito syrichta. The sequence continues at coordinate 560,833 of NW_007233075.1, forward strand.
TAACTTATTTAGTCAAATAAACAGTAAAATTTGTTTTTTTCAAGGTATAACAATCAACTCATTATAAGTATTTATTTTTCTTTCTTGGAACCCAGAATGAAAAGAACTATTTCAAATTTTAAAATTTCCTGAAATAGTTGAAAAATTATTATTGAGAGAACTGTATTCAAGAAAACCAAATATAAGAATACTTAATTTTCATATCTAAATAATTATCTTGTGCACTGAATGGAGGCTCGTATATCTGGATATTGGCTTTTGTTCAGGTTTTGAGCCATTTAAACCTTATCCTTTCTTTTTGTAATAAGACTATTTAACTTTTTTCTCTCATTTTCCATCTCCATGGATGCACTTGTTAATCTCAACATACAAGGTCTGACAGTTAAATTCACAAATTCACCCTAGAAAAAGTGCTAAATACTCCACTTGGGAAGCTATGCACCGCCTAGTTCACCCAATTTTGGAACTCTTTTCTGGAATGACCATCAGAGTTGTTGTCCTATTACCCTTGATATCCTGAATGCCATCAAAATGTCTTCCATTCAATATTTTCTTTATCTTTGGGTAAAGAAAAAAGTCACTGGAGGCCAGATCAAGTAAGTGGAGAGGGTATTCCAGTACAGTTAATGGTTTACTGGTTAAAAACTCCCTTACGGACAGTGCTGTGTGAGCTGGTGCACTGTCGTGATACAAGAGCTTCTTTGGGACCATTGTTGCACACAACTTCCTCATGCCAAGATTTTCAGTTAAGATTTTCCTATTTCTCTATGTTTATTTGGTCTGCCATGCTTCTTACAGATGACGATTTTGACACACAATTTGATGACTTTTTCAATGTTTTCATGAGTTCTACTCGATACTGGCTGCCCTTACGTCTCTTCATCAGTAACGCTTTCTCTCCCTTTGGAGAACATTTGTACTCTGCCGTTTTCTTCATGGCATTATCCCTCATAAACTTAGACTAACATGTCCCTGATTCACTTCCACGCTTACCAAGTTTAACAAGAAATTTAATGTTCGTTCATTGCTGTAATTCAAACACAGACATTCTCGTGATGACAGCTCTGATGGCCATTCCAAAAAAAGAGTTCCAAAATTGCTTTGACTGGTGACTAGGCACTGGTGTCAGTCCATAGCTTCCCACGGGGAGTACTTTGAAGGTGACCATAGTGACATTTAGCAATGAAGTATGTAGCACTCTTTCTAGGACAAGAGTTCGCAAACTTAATTGTCATACCTTGTATAATACCTGTTCTCTAGGGTTATTTTTACCAATATAATAATAATAATAATAATACAGTAAGAATATCAACAACGTTTGCCTACACTGAACATATGAAATACACCTGTAAAACACGGAAGTAAATAATGTAAAACATCGACTCTTGGTCTGCTTGACATTCTGCTGGATCACCCACCTAAAGACACCTGTCAAGTACTTCCTAAAGCACATGTAACTCTCACCCATCTGTCTTTCCAATCGCAGTGCCTGGCATGACCTGATAATATACACATATTTCGTGGGTGAGTCTCAGCACTCCTTTCATAGTGCTCCACCTGGATTTGGCTGCTGAGGAACAGGAGCTCTGCAGCTAGGAAGCTGAGACTGAGATTTCTCTTCTGCCAAGAGTTGAATGGATCACTTCTGCTCCCCCAGCCTTGGAACATGCCCCAAGTACCCATTCCCTCCAGAATAAACCAGGAAAACCTCCTCTTGTATTTTCATGATTCTCTGAGATGCCCAAACTCCATTGCATACCGTAGGGTCATTCTGTTAACACTTGCTGCAGTTGAAATGATAGGAATGAAGGTTCAGTTTGGGACCTGAGGAAGTCCATGTCCATCTGTACCTGTTCGTGTCCTGTGGCTCTGGGACTGTACAGCTAGGCCTTCAAGCAGCTTCTTGGAAGGGACGTTCCCGCAGCCCCTCACCAGGAGTCTTGGTTACTCCTTCCTGGTTCTCTATGTCTCCCCCCAAGTCCCACATCCTCCAGTAGAAATGACAGACCGAGCACCTGGGTCTCCCCACCTCCATCTCTGTGTGGTAGCACAATCGTGGGTTCCCAGGGAAAGTCAGCACACTCCATTTCTTGAGTGTCACTGTGTATTAAAAGCAGTGCCACAATCATAGCTATTGGACTTTGGAGTGTGTGACACTCTTTTGGCACTGGCTTTCCCTTCTTTTATATCCTGTGTGGTGTAGTGTCAGCTCTCCGCAACCATGGTGCCTCCCAGGCCATCCAGAGTGGCCTGCAGGAGACTCACACTCAAACTGTTGATGGAAAATAGTTGGAAAAAAAATTTTTTAAATGGTAAAAACTAGTAATACAGCAATAATACAAGCAAGAATACAATACAGTATAACAACCATTTAAGTGGCATTTGCATTGCATCAGGTATTACAGGTAATCTAAAGTTGACTTAAAGTAGTCAGGAGGATGTCGTGGGGTGTGTGAAATGCCAACCATTTACAATAGGGACCGAGCACCCATACATAGGCTTTGATGTCTGCATGGGTACTGACCATAATCTCCTGGAGAAACTGAGGGGCACTGTAATCTAGTTTCTTTGGGAAAACTAGTTGACACGGGTGGCCAGTGAGTATGTGGCATGGGGGCTGAAGGCCAGCATGGGACTGGGAGAGGCGGTGCCGTGTGTTTTCAAAACATAGATAAATCTTCTTTTATTTCGACTTCCCTTCCTGCTGAGGGAAGTTTCTTGCTGCAATGAGGAATGTGTGTGTGTTTGAAGTGGTGGGACCTGTCTGCAGCATTGTGGGATGGTCACCCTGGACCTGGACCACACCTGGATAAATATTAGAGAAGTAAAAGAATGGTGAGCCTCTGTCTAGTCACACCTCTCTTGTGCATGCTACATGTATGTGCACCTGTGTGTGTGTTGGGAAAGGCGGTATGAAGTTTGGTCACCAAACACTCCCACTACAACTCCCATTAGCCTATAGTACAGCTGACAACGGTTCAACAGTCATTTCCTCCGACTACTGTTAATGTCAGTAGTGTAATAACTGATCAAGTGGCTTGGGGTGGAAAGAGCAATTTGAAGCCCATGCAGGTGTGTTTCCTGTGCCCGATCAACATACTGCGTGAGTTGTCCATACCAGGCCTTGGGAAGATGCTGTGTCTGCAGATAAGCCACCCATGATCACTTACTTCTTGGTCCCTTCACTGACATTGCCAGGAGTCACACAGTAAGTGCAGGTTATTGATGCAGGCATTTGTCTACAAGAAATGGAACTGGCATTATTAATTTATTTCACCAAAACATTAGCTGTAGCCATGAGCTGTGATTCAGATGAGGAAGGATGGCCTGCAAGAGATTCACACCAAGGCTCTTCTGGTACTTGCCTAAACCACGTTCTAAAGGGAATTCTCAGTTGAACAAACTCCCAGGAGAATCTCCTCTGCCAACTTCTCCCTGCTAACTTCGCACACTGAGTTTTCCTGAAGAAAAATCTCTGAAGATGTTTGTTTCCTTGTAGATATTTTTGCTATCTTCGTCTTTAAAAATGAAATGCAGTTCCATGCAGAGATACTGTCAGTATGGTGGGGGCCTCGTGCTCCTACGCATGCAGTCACGGCCTCTCCCACTCTCACAAACACTAGCTGTTAGCAGAATAAACAACAGACCCATTTCGATGACTCCATGCCCTGGAGTGCTATCATCTATTTGTAAAACACTGAGCACTTCATTTCTAAAATGAGATGTGCCACAAACATAACATGGTCAACCAGAAATGTCCCTGGGAAAATGGCATGATGAATGCTTTCCAGAGCACCGTCCGGACGACGCCCTCCCAGCAGCCCCGGGAGCAGTGTGTCGGCCTTGCTCCCGCCCAGGCGCCCACGGACAGGTGTCGTCGTGACTCCTGGGCAGCTGAGACTGAGGGAAGGATGGCCAGCCCGTCTTGTAGCTGGATCCCCGGAGAAGAGAAGTTCTAAAGCAAACAGAAGGCAGCGTTTCCACTTGGGACCCTTGTTCACAGCTGGAAATGGGGAATGAATGGACTGTCAGACCAGACGTCTATCCTGTCCAGCCTGCCCTCATTTCAGTCCTTCCACATCGTGATTCTGGGTTTGGACTGTGCTGGAAAGACGACCGTCTTACACAGGCTGCAGTTCAATGAGTTTGTCAATACTGTACCTACCAAAGGATTTAACATGGAGAAAATTAAGGTAACCTTGGGAAATTCCAAAACAGTCACTTTTCACTTCTGGGATGTAGGTGGTCAGGAGAAATTAAGACCACTGTGGAAGTAACACACCAGATGCATAGATGGCATTGTGTTTATTGTGGACTCTGTTGATGTTGAAAGGATGGAAGAAGCCAAAACCGAACTTCGTAAGATAACGAAGATATCAGAAAATCAAGGAGTCCCTGTACTGATTATTGCTAGCAAACAAGACTTGAAGAACTCATTGTCCCTCTCAGAAATTGAGAAACTGTTAGCGATGGGGAAACTGAGTTCATCCACTCCTTGGCATTTGCAGCCCACCTGTGCAATCATAGGAGATGGACTGAAGGACAGATTTGAGAAACTGCATGATATGATAATTAAAAGGAGAAAAATGTTGCGGCAACAGAAAAAGAAAAGATGACTGTCAATATCTTTAGTATCTGTGTGGCAGGTTTTTTCCTCTGGCTTGTATTTTGGCAAATGGAAGAGTGTCTACAGCCTGGTTTGCCCGTCTGCCCTCCTGGATGCTATTAAGCTTTGTTTTGTTGAATAATCAGATGCCCAACTCTGTTGCCTTGTGGAAGTTGAGTAGATGCAGTGCTTCTGAAAGTGGTCTCTTCTCCTTACCCCACGAGTCTTCTGGTACTACCATTTTGGAAAGTCAAGCAAGGATAGTTAATTGACCAAAACACAGCAGTGGAAATTTGACCTGAAGTTAGCGAAATAAAACTTTGAACAGTGTCTGCCTAGCATTTTGTGCTCATATCTTTTGGAGGAACCCTTTGCAGGAAAGGCTTTGTATGTGAAGATAAAAAGATAATGAATGGAAATGTGAAGGTAGATCAATATATATGCAGTTATATTGTTTACGTTGGTTCATCCAGTCTTTTTGATGTTAGGGGCAAGGAAGAAGTGTTTACTTTTTAAAGTTTTGGCCAAATGATTTTTGACATTTCTGGAGTCAAATAATTTAATGCTATATCTTAATTCTAGACAATGTTAATTAAGTTGGTATACCTTTAATAAAAATAAGATATTTGGGGTATAAAAAAAAGAATGTTTTCCTAGTTAAATTAAAAACTTTGTCCCACTGTTGTTTTGTTTTTTGTTTTTGCACCAAACAGCCTCAATAAGTTGCCAAGAGCATGAAATTTGGACCCTCACGATATCTCAGAGCAGATCCAATCTGCGTCTGCTACTTCTCCATCGTGGAGAAAATTGCTCAGTTAACTGTAATCAACCATCTATGCATTAGAAAACAGCAATTCAAATAATCTGTACATTTTACATAATTTAACAACAAATTTCTTAAAACTTAGCAACACCTTAGAAAGCTTAATATAAACGGACTGAAGCCAGGCTCGGTGGCTCAGCCTGTAATCCCGCACCTTTGTGAGACTGAGGCGAGTGGATTGCCTGAGCCCACGGGTTCGAGACCCGCCTGGGCAGGAGAGACCTCATCTCTACAATAAATCAAAATATTAACCGGGAGTGGTAGTGCACGCCTGTAATTCCAGCTACTCAGAAGGCTGAGGCGGAAGGATTGCCGGAGCCCAGCAAGTCGAGGCTGTGGTGGCCGGGAGTGGCCACTGCACTCCAGTCTGGGCGACAGAGTGAGACTCCAACTCAAAAATATATATAAATGAACTGAAATGTGTGCATTTTCTGTCATATTTCAGAATGTTTTCCTTTCCTTTGCATTGAGACAATTAAAAACTTAAACTACATGTTAAAATGAATAATTTAAAGGACATACTGTTGTTTCAAACATAAACAATATTTATAAATATAATTCTTTATTTGTGACAGCATCAGCTTTTATTGAATTGTTTAATTTACCTAATGTTAAATTGTTGTCCATAATGTCTTCTGGGAAAAATAGGATTATTTGTAAGGTTTTTATAAGTCCACAATTTATATATAAATATAATTGGAATCTGGGGTGACTCTTAGTAATCTACTATTCCTAATTCAGTGATGGCCCCTAGCTGCCTGACACATTTTGTAAATTTAGCATCTGTGTATGTGTGTGTGTGTTTGTGCTCGTGAGAGTATTTGCATATACTTGTGCATGTGTATGCATGTATGTGTTTGTGTGTGCTTGTGTATGTGTGTGTGTGCCTGTGTGTATGTGTTTGTGTGCATGTGCTTATGCGTGTGCATGTGTTTATGCACGTGCATGTTTCTGTGTATGTCTGCTGTGTGCATGTGCATATGTGTTTGTGTGTATGTATTTATGCACTGATGTGCCTGCTTATGTGTGTATATGTGTCTGAGTGTATACTTTTGCATGTATATGTGTATGTGTGTGAGTGTATGAGTGCGTATGTGCTTGTGCATGTGTATGTGTGTGTTTGTGTGTGTATGTGTTTGTGTGCGAGTGTACATACTGTAACTTCTCAATGGACTTGTTGCCTAATGTTTTGTGAGAGTACCTGAGCTCTTCATGTCATGGGAAACCTTGCTGTAAAGATGTACATCAGTGCCTCCGATTTGGCACATATTTTCACATTTAATTTTTTAAAAAACAGCTTTTCATCAACAGTTTCTACCCATTCATTTTTATCCTCTACTTCATGACTTATGGCAAAAAGTAAGTGTTTGTTTAAAGCTGGCAGAAATATTTTCTGAATGACAAGTCACAGTGTAACCTACGTGGACATCTGTGCATATAGTGGAATGAGACATCATGCCTTATCTAAAATCCAAGAGTCGCTAATGTGCATTTCCCAAAAGGCTGTGATGAGTGGCTGGCTTCATGTGGTCAGATGACTAAACGTTGAATACTAAAAAAGTAACTAAGATTCAAATAGATACCTGCATGAATTAAATTTTGGTATTTTATTCTGAGTAGGACCACACGTAGTATGCACCTCCATAGCAGCTTTGCGGATAATTCCTGCAGAATATGCCTCTCCTCAGTCCACTCACCATTCAGGTGAACTGTTGGATGGTTGCCTCAGTTCTCCACCAAAACTGGCCTGAATGGCGATCCTGAGGTAGGTTCTGCACACGCTGGGTAGACAAGCAAAGACATGGAAGGAAGAGGGTCAGTGATAGACAGGACTCACCCTTAGATAGCAGTGGAGACACATGCATCATTTAAGTACTGGTTCCATATTATTTACAATGACTTTGATCCAAATGGAATTTTCTAGATCTGTGATGCAGCACATTTATACATAACGATAAGTAAGAAAAATGTTTATCAATTCCACTGGCCAGACAATCTGAGCCAAAGTTTGCCTCAAACGACTTGTCAGGTGGTTTTAGCAAGGTGGCTGGGTGTCTGGGAGTTAGAGGGTAGATGGCCAGGCAACTGCTGGGTCTCTAGCTTTAAAGCAGGTGAAGTCCTAAGAACTTTTCCGGAAGGCATTATGTATTTAATCTATTTCCAATCATGCAAGAACCAGTGTTCATGGTGGCAGCTTTATATGGGCTCAGGACAGTAGTATCCATAGATAAAAGCCAGCAGAGTTGGTTGGGTCCCCCTCAGCTCCTCCTGTGAATGAGAAAACAGTGAGAGGGACACGCTGGGGGTGGGGGCAACCAGGGGACCCACAGAGCCATAGTCAAGGCCTGGGGTGTGGTTGCATGCAGTTGAACAATTGGACCCATTCACAAGGCTCTTGTTCCAACAAAACAAGACATTCGCCCCACTCAAGCTGGGTGAGGGTTAAGTTGATACTTGATGCTTGTCAGAGAGCAGGGCCAGCAGAAGGGTGTCTCAAGGCTCTAGGGGCAGAAGGTAGAAAACCCACATCCCCCAAGGTCAGTGTTGCTGAGATAGGGCCGAGGGCAGAGAAGAGCAGGACCCTCCAGTGGAGATATTGAAGCCAGGACCAGAAAGACTGCTCTGGAGCTCCTGCTGAAACTTGACTTGAACGTGGAACCACAGTCCTGTAAGGATGTGTTTGAATTTGGAAGAACTGCCCTGAGCTGCCAGAACCTGTTCCTGTGTCTGACAGCTCATCAGGCTCTACTCCATGAGATGCTCTAAAGTTCCAAGTCCTCTCTGTCCATGATCCTCTCCCACCCTGAGCAGACCCAGCTGCCTCTGCCTTCGGACAGTGTGGGCATCTTGCTTTGAGTCACACCAGGCACCTCCATGCTGGTCCCCACCTAGGTTAACAGCATCCAGCTGTCCTGTGTAGGGAATATTCCTGGGAGCCCACACTGGCCTGGGGTTAGCACATATCCTGGGAGCCCAGCTTGAGCAGGCTGAGGCAGTGGGGCCAGCTGCAGGGTGAACAACCACGAGCCACATGGTGAACCCCAAGCACCCCTGTGGGGAATAGTGGGGTTACCCATCACCAACCCTGGCATGCCTGGAGTCTCCTGGGAGGCTCAGTGCAATCAGGATTCCAACTCAATGGGTCTGAACTGCAGCCTGAAGTTTCCCACAGGCCCAGATAATGCTCAGCTGGTCCAGGGAGAACACTTTTGAAATGTCTGTCATTTACAAGAACTCAAGGCCGGGCTTGGTGGATCAGCCTGTAATCCCAGCACTTTGGGAGGCCGAGGTGAGTGGATTGCCTGAGCCCATGGGTTTCAGACCAGTCTGGGGCAACTTGGCGAGCCCTCATCTCTATAGTAAATAAAAAATTAGCTGGGTGTGGTGGCACACACCCGAATTCCGGCTACTTGGAAGGCTGAGGCGGAAGGATTGCCTGAGCCCAGCTGGTTGATGCTGGAGTGGCTGTGAGTGTGCCACTGCTCTCCAACCTGGGCAACGAGAAGGACTCCAACTCAAAAAAAAAAAAAAAGAACTCAAGTGAACAAGCATACACATAATTCAATATTACTACTTTAGTCACTACTTTTTACCCAAAATAATATAAGCCAACCCAAACAGAAACTTTATATCCAATAATTTAATTAACTTCTTAAATATAAAATTAGCTAATGCAACTCTCAGTTATTGCTGCATAACAAATAACACCCCAAATCACAGTGACATGCAACAGTCTGTAGTCATATCTCATACAAGAGTCTTTGTGTCTGCTGGGCGACCCTGCTACGAGTCCATGGGTGACTGAGATGGCACTGCCATGTGTGAATTCAGTGATACCCACTGCTTACAGGCAGCTACTGAGCATAGAATCTCTCATGGCAGAGGTTAGATATTCCTGAGAACAGAAACATGTGGGACCTCTAAGGGGTGCCACTACCTCTCCACATTACACTGTAAAGTAAGTCACACACACAAGACCAAGGTAAAAAAAATGCCTCCCAAGAGCTATCAGCAGATGAAGGGAATGTTTGCTCACTGATGATATAATCTATCAGTTCCTAAATTATGATGATGTGTCCATCAGAAGATACAAAGGACTCTGGGCATTTTCCAAAGAGGAGAGCCAAAAGTGATGTGAAAAATAACTTTATTGTCAAAATAAGTATATCCCAACATAAAACTTGGATGCACGAGTTTTAATTTGTTTGTTTAAAAAAATCATTTCTATGCTCTTTATAAAAGTCAAACTTCATACTTTTCTAACTGAATGCATCCAGGTCTTATTTATGCTTCCAGGGCCCTGAAACCTATCTGAAAGCTAGCAAGTAAAAGTTTCCTTATTTCTCTTCCTTCATAAAAAATATTTTAAAGGGGAAATAAAATTACCGGAATATTCATTATTTTAAAAAAATTTTTGTAGACATAGGGTCTTGCCCTGCTGCTCTGTCTGGTCTGGAACTCCTAGCCTCAAGAGAGTAGCTCAGCCTCCCAAGTAGCTGGGACTACAGGTATGTGACACCATGCCCAGCTATTTAAAAAATCTTTTTGTAGAGATAGGGCTTTGCTGTGTTGCCCAGGGTTATCTGGAACTCCTGGCCTCAAGTGATCCTCCCGTCTCTACCTCTCAATGTACTGGAATTATAGGCATGAACCACTATGCCTGGCCAGAATCTCCATTCTGAAGTCTCCATGCTGGGCTTTGCAGGCCAGAGGTGTAAGAATGAAAGGCACCACCAAGTCACTAGAGTCAGCTAGATGTCTTGGAACACTATCTGAACAGCCATTGTCCTGGGTCCCCAGCAGGTGGTCCTGATCCCTTAACTGCTCCCATCATCTCAGTGGCAGATGGACCTACTGCCTTCCCTCTCCAGACTTTCCATTCTCCATCCACAAAGGTGCTCCCTGGTGCTGCCTGCCCTGACAGTCAACATCTACAAATCTGGGATATGCTGGAAACTTTCTGAAGTCACTACTTCCCTAGTGAGGTCAGCCCTGTCGAATCACTGGCTGCAGCTCTAGAAAACATATACTGTAGTTTCCTTTTTCTGTTGGTGTCTTTGCTTGATTTTGGTATCAGGGTGACACTAGTTTCATAGAATGAGATATAGAGGAATCCCTCCTCCTTGGCTTTTGGAATAGTCTCAGTAGAATTGGTACCAGCTCTTCTTTTGGCTGTAGCTGAGGAGGAAGGATCTCCTAAAAACCAACAGGTGGAGGCAGCAGTGGCCATGAGTGTGCCCCTGCACTCCAGTCTGGGCAACAACAGTGAGACTCCAACTCAAAAAAAAAAAGAAAAGAAAAGAAAGAAAAAAAAATTCAGCTGTAAATCTGTCTGGTCCTGGGCTTTTTTTTGTTGGGAGATTTATTGCTGATTCAATTTCATTGTTCATTATTGATCTGCTCAAGATTTCTAGTTCTTCCTGCTTCAGTCTTGAGAGGTTGTATTTTTCCAGGAATTTATCCATTTCCTCTAGGGTTTCTAGTTTATTGCCATAGAGGTGTTTATAGTCATCTCAGATGATCTTTTATATTTCTATGTATTAGTTATAATGCCACCTTTATCATTTCAGATTTCATCCCTGAGGAACATAGATGCAAAAATCCTCAACAAAATACTGGCAAATCAAATCCAATAGTGCATTAAAAAGATAATCCATCACAAATGAGTGGGTTTTATTCCAGGGATACCAGGATGGTTCAATATCCACAAATCAATAAATGTGAGTCACGACACAAACAAAATTAAAAACAAAAACCACTCCTATTCAACATAGTACCAGAAGTATGAGCCAGAGCAATCAGGCAAGAGAAAAAAATAAAAGGCATCCAAATTGTCAAGGAGGAAGTCGAACTATTTAAATTGATGTAGAAAGGCATTCAATAAAATCTAACATCCCAACATATTGGCTATGGATTTGTCATATATGGCTCTTATTATTTTGAAATATGTTCCTTCAACAAATCCATAGCCAACATCTTATGTAATGTGCTGAAGTTGGAAGCGTTCCCCCTAAGAACTGGAACAAGACAAGGAGGTCCACTCTCACCACCCCTATTCAACAGAGTACTGTAAGTGCTAGCCAGAGTAATCAGACAAGATAAAGAAATAAAAAGGCATCCAAATTGGCAAGGAAAAAGTTGGGTTTTGGGGTGGTACAATTCAGGGTTAAGTATACAAATGATCATTATGCAAGTACCCTTGTTGATGAGGTGTGCCCCACCCCAGGCAGAATCCCACTACTGCCAATCCCGAACCCCCCCACTACTGGCAATTTCCCACTACTGATAATCCTTTTCTTATAGTATTAAAGATAATTGTTCAAAGTCCACTTAAGAGTGAGAACATGTGATACTCAATTTTTGTTTCTGTGATAGATCACTCAGTATTATAGACTCTAAATCCATTTAAGTTGCTGTGAAGTTCATAATTTTGTCCTTCTTTATGGCTGCATAATATTCCATTGTGTATATGTACAACATCTTTTTTTTGTTGTTTTTTGTTTTGTTTTGTTTTGTTTTTTGAGTTGGAGTCTCACTCTGTCACCCAGACTGGAGTGCAGTCGCCACTCTCGGCCACCACAGCCTCAACCTGCTGGGCTCTGGAGATCCTTCCGCCTCAGCCTTCCAAGTAGCCGGAATTACAGGCATGCACTACCACGCCTGGCTGATTTTTTGATTTACTGTAGAGCTGAGGTCTCGCTGCCCAGGCAGGTCTCGAACCCGCAGGCTCAGTCAATCCACTCACCTCAGCCTACCAAGGGTGCGGGATTACAGGCTGAGCCACCGAGCCTGGCCACAACATCTTTTTTATCCAATCCTCCTTCAATGGGCAGCATGACTGGTTCCATGTTTTTGCTATTGTGAACAATGTTGCAATAAACATTCGTGTGCAGGTATCTTTTTTATAGAGTGATTTGAGTTCCTCTGGATGTACACCCAGAAGGGGATTACAGGGTCATATGGAAGGGGAATTGCAGGGTCAAATGGAAGGTCAATTTTTAGACCTTTTAGGAATCACCAAACTGTTTTCCACAGAGGTTGTACTAGTTTACACACCCACCAACAGTGTAGAAGTGTTTCCTTTGTCCCACATCCTCTCCATCATCTGCTGTTTTTTGAGTTATTGTTGATGACCATCCTGATTGGAGTTAGGTGGTATCTCAGTGTGGTTTAAATTTGCATTTCTTTGATGACTAGTGTATCTGTTGACTGCTTGTATGTCTTCTTTTGAGAAGTACCTCTTCATATATTTTGCCCACCTTGTAACGGGGTTGTTTGTGTTTTTCTTTTTGGCACGTTTGAGTTCCTTGCAGACCCTAGATGTTAGAGCTTTATCAGATATACAGTTGACATATATTTTTCCCATTCTGTGAGTCATCTCCCTGCTCTCTTGATGGTTTCTTTGGCTTTGCAGAAGCTTGTCAGTTTGATGAGGTCCCACTTGTCTATCTTATCTCTTATGGCATGGACACTTGGAGTTTTGATCAGGAATTAGTTGCCAGTTCCAACTTCCATAAGGGTGTCTCTTGCATTTTATAAGGTTTGAGGTCTTATGTTTAGGTCTTTGATCCATTTAGAGCTTACTTTTGTGTATGGTGATAGGTAGTGGTCTTGTTTTAATCTTCTGCACGTGGTCAGCCAGTTTCCCCCGCACCATTTACTGAATATGTTCTCCTCTCCCCAGTAGTTGGTGGTAGAGGCTTTGTTCCAGAAGAGTTGTTTGAAAAATTGAAAAAAAATAAAAAAATTAAAATTGAGGTTTTGCTTCTGGAATCTCTATCCTGTTCCATTGGTCTATATGCTTGTTCTTGTACCAGTACAAGACTGTTTTGATTGTTGTGCCTTTATAATAAAAGTTTAAAGTCTGGGAGTGTGATAGATCCTACTTTGTTTTTTTGTTTTGTTTTGTTTTGGTTTTGGTTTGTACTTTTTTTGCTTAGGATTGTTTTGGCTATTCGTGAATTCCTGTATTGTTCTTTCCAGGTCTGAGAAGAATGCTGCTGCTAATTTAATGGACATTGTGTTAAATCTGTGACTTGCCTTGGGTAGAATGGACATCTTAACAATGTTGATTCTTCCAATCCATGAGCATGGAATATTTTTTCCGAAAAAGATCCTGCATAGCCACATAATCTTAAATTAAAAAGAACAGATGTGGAAGTATCACAATACCAGACTTCAAATTATACTACAAGGCTGAAGTAACTAAAACAGCATGGTGCTGGTACAAAAATCGACAGATAGGTCAATGGAACAGAACAGAGAACTCAGAAATAAAGCTACATACAACAACAAACTGATATTCAACAAAACTGATAAAAATAAACAACGGGGAAAGGACACTCTATTCAGTAAATGGTGCTGGGAAAATTGGATAGCCATATGCAAACAAATGAAACTGGACCCCTATCTCTCATCATATACAAAAATGAACTCAAGATGGATTAAAGACTAAAAAGTATGACTTGAAACTATACAAATCCTAGAATAAAACCTAGGAAAAACTCTTCAGAATATAGGCCTAAATAAAGAATTTATGATGAAGACCCCCAAAGCAAATGCAACAAAAACAAAAGTAAACAAATGGAATTAAATAAACTAAAAATCTTCTGCACAGCAAATGAAATAATCAACAGAGTGAATATAAAACCTACAGAATTGAGAAAAAAATATTTACAAATTATACCTCTGACAAAGGACTAATATCCAGAATCTATAAGGAACTCAAACAACTCAACAAGAAAAAAAATAATTCTATTAAAAAGTGAGCAGAGGATATGAACAGACATTTTTCAAAAGAAAGCAACCAGCAAACATATGAAACAATGCTCAACATAACTACTCATCAGATAAATGCAAATTAAAACCACAATAAAATGCAATCTTACACCAACCAGAATGGCTATTATCATTAAAAAGTCAAAAACCAACAAATGTAGATGAAAATGTGGAGAAAAGGGAATACACTGTTGGTGGGAATGTAAACTAGTTTAACCTCTATGGAACCCAGTTTGGAGATTTCTCAAAGAATCAACAGCAAACCCATAACTAGATATCTACCCAAAGGAAAAGAAAACATATTAAAAAAGACACCTGCACTCATATGTTCATTGTAGCACTGTTTACAATAGCAAAGTGACCACTAGTGGTTGACTGGATAAAAAAAATATCCAGCTGGGCTCGGTGGCTCAGCCTGTAATCCCTCGCTTTGGGAGGCTGAGGTGAGTGAATTGCCTGAGTCCGTGGGTTCGAGACCCTCCTGGGCAACTTGGCGAGACCTCATCTCTACAATAATCAAAAATTAGCTGGGCATGGTAGCGTGTACCTGTTATTTCAGCTCCTTGGACAGCTGAGGCGGAAGGATCACCAGAGACCAGCAGGTCGAGGCTGTGGTGGCTGGGAGTGGCCACTGCACTCCAGTCTGGGTGACAGAGTGAGACTCCAACTCAAAAAAAAAAAAAATCCATATACACCATGAAATACAAACACAATCATAAAAAAAGAACAAAATCCTGTCCTTTGCAGCAACATGGATGCTAAGTGAATGAACTCAGAAACAGAAAACCAAACATGCCTTGTTCTCAGTTATATGTGGGAGCTGAGCAATGGGTGCACACAGGCATAAAGATGGAAATAATAGACACTGGGGACACCAAATGGGGGGAGGGGATGAGAATTTAAAAACTACCTACCAGGTACAATGTTCACTATTTGGCAAATGGGGACACCAGAGCCCCATTCCCACTGGTATGTACCATGCCCATGTAACAAACATGCACTTGTGCCTCCTGAATCTAAAATTAAAAAAAATAAAATAAGATGTAACCACCTTTGTATGCTAAAGCCTGAGTGTGAAAACTTACCTAATTTTCCAGATTTTGTTTCCTAAAAAGAAGAGATTAGCTTGGGATTTGTGGGGACCACTAGTAACAAGGTGACAAAAATAAAATTGATGCCTCCCCTTGTTGGATGGCCCTGCAGCACCACACATCTTTGGTTTGTTTGGCAGTGGGAGCAATTTTGTAACAAATTGATCTCTGCAGCCATCACCATATCCCGAGAGCCAGTGGTGGCTTTTGAACCAGGGCTTGAGCCATGAGTGCCAAAAACAAACAAGGCAGCCACACACTCTGGGTCAGCTTCTGGAGCCCATGCCTGGCTTCTGGAGTGCCCTGGGTGCCCCAGATGACGTGTGTATTTGCTGAGCCAATAATTCTGCCCAGTCCCTGCAGAGCTGCCCCCACAAGGCTACCTGAGGTCCTGAACAGAAGAGCTATGTCTCTTTCACTAGAGTTCCGGACTGTCCCTAGCTCTCTCCTTTGCCCTCCTCGTGACAGTCTGGTGACCCTGCGGCCTTGTTTTCTGCACCTGGCACCGAGTCCTCGGGGGCTTATCCTGCCATGGATTCTGAACCCCTTGAGGTGTGCATGAGCCAGGCCGTGCAGCCCAGACCCGTGGGGACCCGTGGTCAGCTGAGTGCGGGGCAGCTGCTCACCTGAATTGATGCCTGTGCCTGCCTGGCCGGTAGGAGGGAAGGGGAGTAGTGGGGGGCATAAAGAGAAAGTCTGGTTGGAGGTTCTGGTGGTTGAGGAGATTCCATGGGGGGATTCTGGTGGGGGGGGGTCTGTGGGGGAAGTCTGATTGGGGGGCTCCAGTGGTTGAGGATTTTCTGGTGGATTCAGTGGTCAAGGGGGTGTTGGGGAGGGTGGGAGACTTGGTAGTGGAGGAGGTCTGGTTAAGGGGGCTCCAGGTGTTTAGGGGAATCTGTGAAGAGAGTCTTGTGGTGATGGCAGGGGTCTTGGGGCTGATGGGGGTTCAGTGGTGGGAGTTGTCTGATTGTGGGGGCTCGAGTGGTTGGAGGATTCTGCATGGGAGCTTATGGGGTGGGTTTAGGGGGTTAAGTAGTCAGGGAGACTGGTTATGGGGGCTCCAGTAGTTAAGGAGATTTTGTGGGAGGAGATGTGGTTATGGCAAGGTGTTGAGGGGTAATGGGGATTTGGTGGGGAGGGAGAATTCAAGTTGAGGGGATTCCATGGGGGTTCTGGTGCAGCTGAGGAATCATGGAGGGTGCTGGTGGGAGGCAGTGGGGATTAAAGCCAAGAGACAAGATGTGCAGATACAAAGGTTCTTAGCAGAGAGTATGTCGTGTTTTGGAAGCCATCAGAGCTGGTGCGGCTGGGCAGAAGGGGCCAGGAAGAGAAGGGCCACATAGATGGATGGAGGGGACAGTGGCCACACCTGGCTTCCATGGCACAGTGTCCAGGCAGCAGATGCTGTATTTTGTGTTCATGTGAACATTCTTTGCTAGGATGCCCTATGTTTACCTCCCTGGTGTCCCAAACGGGACAGGGGATCACCTCACATTTCACGGTCACTTGGGGCCCCTCAGAGGACATGTGTCCAACTCCAGGTAGCATCTCCAGGTAGCATCACAAGGAGTGATGTGAAGTTATTCGTGTGTGTGAGGTTCACGGTGGCCTCCATGCAGAGAGCATGTCCCAGGGAGGCAGGATGAGAAAAGGAGGCTGAATGCAGCTCTGCAGAAGGAAGCAAGAGCAGCACTGCCTGTGCCCGAATGGTATTGATCACTAATCTGAAGATGGAGCAACAGAGAGGACCATGGGAGGTGCTGCACAGAGTGTTTAAAGATTGCCTGCTCAGACAGAGGTCTTGCAGTGGAGACACAGTTGCCCCCTGCAGCTGTCATAAAAGTGTCATGGTTTGACGTCTCTGGAAACTCAGATAGACCTGTAGAAAGATCCACTTGACAGTCAAGCATGCTGTACCTCCATAGTAACACTGCTAACTAGTCATGTTAAGGCTACAAGCATTAAAGGAATCTTGGGAAGGAAGTTGGTTTGGGAAACAGATGAAGGCCCTAGAGACACCCTGCAGTCAGAAGGCAGCATGTGAACAAGGCACACCCTTAGTCAAGGTGTGGCTACCTCTGTAGGCTAATGCAAAAATGGATTTTTCTGGTATTTTCTCAGAGTCATTTGCAGACCAGCACTTCAGAAGCCACATTGCTGTGATAGACAATTCCCAGTCATGGTGCCAAGGCACTCTGTGATCTTCAGGCACTGCTGGATTCCAACATGTCTTCTCAGTATTTAAAGAAAGATGCAATAGTCTCACTATCATTTTGGCATCAACCCCATTCCATTTGCAGTCTCTGACGTCTAAAGGCTTGAAACCATCTGAGTCATCCTCTGTCCCACACACTCAGTTCTTATTTTGGAGTATCTCAAGTAAACATTTTCCTCTCTACTTTATTTGTGAATCTTTCCAAGGGTTTGCTTTCTCAGAAGTGGCACCCAACTCATCCAGTTGTGCACATCAAAAGCCTAGACATCCTTAACACCTCTCTCCACCTCACTTCCCTACACACACTCAATCCATGAGTCAAGTCCTATCAATGTCACCTCTTAAAGAAGCCTTGAATCCAGCCACTTGCTGTACCTCCATCCAGTCCAAGCTCCCGTCATCTTTCATGCAGATGTCAGCAATAGTTTCCAAACTGTCCACTCTATTCATTCTGGTCTCTTCTCCTCACTATATCTAAAGCACTTTTTGAAGATGATAATCTGATCATGTCACATGTTTTGTACATTTTCCCTCACTGTTTTCTGTACCAAGGGCTTTAAAGATTCTTATAGCTTGTTTATGTATCTCCTATCAGAAAAAAATCTCCCATGGATAACTATAAAGTCTGGGCAAAACAGTAAGTAAGAAAGACTTAAGGCAACTAAGAAGTGAACAAAAATAGGGTTAGAACACTTGGAAGTAAACACTTGAAAGAAGAGAGTTGTCTGGCTGACTGTTTCTGTTTTTTGTTTTTAATAACTTTAGGCCAATCTGCTCCTAGCTATATTTCTGATGGAGAAATCACAGTCTTGCTGGTTTGAAGAGCCAAAGGACAGGGTTTGGGGAAAACACAGCTACTGGAATATGAAGAGGAAAATTCCAGAAAGCAAAGAGCCAGAAAAACAGAGCCCTAAAATCTATATCTAATCTTCACCCAGATCTCTGGCAAATCTTGAATCATATGTACTTAGGACAGACTCCAAACCCCTTAGCTAAGGCCAAAAGCACTGAAAAGAGCTCTACCCTCATCTAGTGAGACAAAGTTTACAGTTTAGATTAGTTAACTGCCTGCTTGAAAACAAAAACAAAAAGGCAATACTTTTCAGAGGAGCACAGTTTCTGCAATGGATCACTCACAATAGCTAGGATGCAATCCAAAATTACTTGACATATGAAGAAGTAAACATGATTTCCTCTTAAGAGAAAAGCAGTCATTATAACTGTGCTCAAGGATGGAATGAAAAATACGATCATGAAGAATAAAAAGGTAGTAAATTTCAGCACAGAAATTGAAATTTCTAAAAAGAGAATCAAATGAAAATTCCAAAACTGAAAAATACAGTATATGAAATTAAAAATTCACTAGATAGGCTAACAGAAGAGGAGAGATGGCTGGGAAACAGCCCATAAATATACAAAGATAGACAAATACAAATTATCCAATTTTAAGAACAGAAAAAAATGAATTTTGAAAATAAACAAAAGATTTAAAAAATAAAACAGAGATTTGTGGGGGGGAAATGGTACGTACAGTAAGTCCCCTACGTATGAACCTTCAAGTTGTGAACTTTCAAAGTTGCCAAATGTACATTTGCATGTCGAATCACATAAGTTAGTTTATGTATTTGGCATACATTGTCATGTTCATGCATCCTCTACAAGTGATTATGCTTTTGTGTACTTTACTGTACAGGAGTATATATATTTTTTAATGTATTATTTGTGTGAAAAGTATTATAAACCTATTACAGTATAGTATTATATAGCCAATTGTGTTAGTTGGGTACCTAGGTTAACTTTGTTGGACTTGAGAGCAAATTGGACTTATGAAAGCACTCTCAGATCAGAATTCATTCATATGTAGGGGACTTGCTGTACAAGTAATTAGAGTCCCAAAGGAGGAAAAAAACTAATATTTAAAGAAATAAATTAAAGAAGATCATAGAGTGCCAAAATGATTAATTCAAAAAATATGTCTAAGGACATCACAGTCAAACATACCATAGTGAAGAAACAATCCTGAAGGGAGCCAGAGAAATGCTACGTTTGAGAGAACAGTGATTAGAATGACCACTGGTCTCATCAGGAACAGTGGAGACCAGAAGACAGTGGAGCAATAGCTTTAATAACTACAAGCCCTTTTTATGAAGAATGCCAAGACACTTGCCCTTCCCTCCAGCACCGTCTCACCCACACCTCTTATTTTTGCACAGAGGTTTTGGTGGTCATTATGCCCTTGCTGTGCCCTTATTTAGCACTGAGGTCTTGGTGGTCATTATGCCCTTGCTGGCCCGCCATTCCTCTCCCCTTTCCCACCTATTTTATTCCTGCTCAAGCCTTCCTGGACTCCCCACCTTGATCTGGCTTCTCAGTTGTTGACTCATAAAATCCATGTTTTCCTTAGAGCATTTAATTCATTTTGTTGTTAGCACCATTTCATTAATCTCTGGCTTCTCACCTAGACCTGTGAGAACTGGAGCCATGGCTATTTTCCCTTTCTAGCACCTTCCACAGAGGCTGGCATGGCATAGGTGTTCAATCAGTGCCCAAGAAAGAAAGGGAAGGATCACCACCATTTTTATTAAAATCATTTTTATTAAAATCACTTGACTGGACTGCTGCTGTTCCTTAACTTCCCTGAGTTCTCCCAGGAAATCAGAAGCCGCTTTGGGGTTTTTCACTTTTATTGACACACTGTATGCAAGACAATTGAAATGAAGAACCAGAACAAGTCAATCCTGTTAAATTTGTATCATCTGACTGACACGCTAGGGACAACAAAAATCACTTATTATCACATGTGAAAGCCAAGGACCCTGTGTTGGCCACCCATGCTTTTCTTTTTCTTTTTTTTTTTCCTGTTTAGTTTAGTGGCCCTTAAATCTATAGTGTAAACTGTGGCTGTTGAACCCTGAGACCCATCCTCACTCAAACACTTCTCTGGGAATGTTCTCAGGTTGGTCCACCCTCCACCATCCTGAAAGTTCCTATGGCTTCAGCAGTCAAATTTTGAACAATGTATTTAATCATTCTAAGCCTGATTTTTCTCATTTATAAAATGAAGCTTATAATAGCACCAATTTCGTGTAACTGACATGCATGAAGGCTTAGCCTAGTGCCAGGCCAGTAGTAAGTTCTTAATAGAAGGCAACTGCTGTGATAATTTTGTTTCTTCTCAAATCCTCCTACAATCTAGGATAGTGCTATCTACACACATTAAATGCCCACTGTGAACCATAAGCATGTGACCTTTCATTGGTTGCTGCATTTCAATTATCCCTTGAATCATTTAAAACTGGCAACTCGAGTTGGTATCCATGATGACACTGTTGATAAGAAGTGTCATAACCTCAACATCCCACTCCCTCAGTAAGGGTGTTTAGTAGGTACTCTTTGGTCAATGTTTTGCAACGTTTGTGAGGCTTCCATAGTTCTTTGGAAAACTTAAACTTGGAGAGCACTGACTATGGCTGGATCTTGAACTGCTGCTGAGTAGACTGCTGAAAAGATAGAATTGACTCAGCTCAGTGTCTGGAAATCAGCGAGAAATTAACAAATGTTTGGTACACTGAATTAAACTGAGCCCACCTTGAATGTTTCTTGAGTCTGACACTTCCACAGTCCCTTCCTTTCACTGAACTTTGTAGCTGGGAAGCCCAACCTTCCCCTCTGTCACTCACACACTCTGCTGTGTTTAGTTTCCTGGCAACTCAGTTCATGTTTGGAAGAACAGTCACTTCCAGCTAGTAAAATTAGAATATCCAATTTTTGAAGCCAGGTGTGGTGGATCACACCTGTAACCCCAGCTCTTCAGGAGTGAGACAAGAGGATTGCTTGGGTCCAGGAAGTCAAGACCACACTGGGCAACATAGCAAGATGCAATCACTTTTTTTCTAAAAAAAAAAAAAAAAATCCGATTTTCTGTGTCTCCGTCTTTCTAATAATTTTTAAATGGAGTTAAAATTTATTTAAAAGTCAGTGTCATCTGCTTGGGTTCTAATTAGGTTCTAATTGACTGCTTCACAAAATCAAATCTAGCAGAAAAACATCTCAAAATCTTTCCCAAAGAGTAAAAATTCTAGTCTTTTTATATAAATCAAAACCATCAATAAATTTCTCAACAAATTAGGTGCAGATATAGTACATGAAAAGAACCAGCTCCTCCCTGACCTCTCTCCATCTACTCAATGTACTTTTTCTATGTGCCTCTCTCTCTCTCTCTCTCTCTTTCTCTCTCTGATGCCCAGAGATGACACTCTGATTTGGAAGATGACCTCAGGGCTCTCATGCTACTTGGGGCCCAAGCAGTTCTGTGGTTTAAACATCTTCACAGCTGGTTATGTGTGAAGTGTGAAGGCAGACACAGTCATGATGCATGATGCCTTGTTTTTAAAACAAAAGACAGGTGGTGCAAAACAGAGGACTGCAGTCAGCAACAACTTGCTAAAATTGCTGTTAAACAGCTGGACTTGCTGGGTGTTAGCACTGAATTTTGAACAAGAGCACGTGTAAGTTGAAACATAGGAGGAAACATAGTAAGCACCAGGCAGTGGAAGTAACCCCCAGACACTTGTGGAGTGGACATGGATGGGGCAGCGCAGGGATGCCACACGAGGGGGCCAGTCACTCAATATGTCCTCATGGATTCTACTCCCTTTCTCTGATCCTGAAGTATTCCAACAGAACTACTAACACCCACGTCTTTGCCTATTTTTGAAGAGGAAAAGCATGCTGGTGTGTCCTGCATCACAGCCTCAGTGGATGACATCCAGTTTGAAGAGACGGCAAGGTGAGCGTCCCTGTCCATGCTGCTTCCTCCTGCTCTGCTGGTTCTTTTGAGACCTGTATTTGTGGTACTTGAGTTTCTTCATGCGGACTCAGTGATCTGGTTTGTTAATAACATAAGTAACATTCGGCCCAATGTAAATTGCTGAAAGGTTAATCATGGGGTCTACTTCCAGTGAACCCTGAAAGTGCAGGGTGGCCTTAATCCCCCAGGGAGATAGCTCTGGCTTCGGCTGCCCAGGGCATCAGGTGCAGCAGCTTCCTATAGGCTATCTCTCGAAGCCTCCTTCATGATAATAGGCAATGCACCAGGGTGAGTTTCATTGTTCCATTGTTGGCTGGGCACTAGTTCATCTTAGCACGGAGGACAAGGGGCAAAAGGCATCGTATGTGAGGGGCACACGTGCACTCTACCATTGCTTAGGTAGAACACATCAAGACACAAAAATTTCAAGCATACATGAAAGCAGAGAAGATGGTTAGGGCTAGGTTATCACCCCAGCTATGGCAGTAGCCAACCCACAGACTCTTCTGCTGCATCAGTGTCCTCTACGCTCCTCACACGCCTGGACTGTATCGAAGAAAGTTGCAAGTAGCATCTATTAATATAAATATGTCAATATATGCGGTCGCACATTGCTTAACGATGGGGATGCATCCTGAGAAATGTGTCATTAGACAATTCATTGATATGTAAACATCACAGAGTAATTTATACACACCCAGATGGTGTAACCCACTATACAACTGGCCTATTGCCCTAGGCCACGCCTGTACAGCATGCTACTGTACTAAATATAATAGGCAGCTGTAGCACACTGGTGAGTGTTTGTATATCTAAACATATCTAAACATAGAAAAAGCACAGTAAAAACATAGCATAAAAGGTGAAACACTGCCTGCTTGGGAGGTCACTCGGCATGAACGGAACCTGCAGAATGGACGTTGCTCTGGGTGAGTCCATGAATGATGGGCAGTAGATGTGAAGTGGATCACTGTCCACCACTGTGGACTTCATAAACACCGTGCACATAGGCCACACTAAAGTTATAAAAATATTTTTTCTTTCGTCATAATAAATCAACCTTAGCTTACTGCAACAATTTTACTTTATAAACTAAAATTTTTTAAAACTTTGACTCATAATAACACTTAGCTTAAAACACAAACACATTGTACAGTTGTATAAAAATACTTTCTTTCTTAATATCCTTAGCTTGGTATATAAGCTTTTTTCTATTTTAAATTTTTTTATTTTATATTTTACTCATTAAACTTTTTTGTTTAAAAGGAAGACACAAGCACACACAATGACCTAGGCCTAATAGGGTCAGATTGCTACTATCACTGTCTTCCTTCTCCATATCTCATCCCACTGGAAGGTATTTAGGGGTTTTTTGAATCAGGATACAGTTGATAGCTCTCACAAGTGTCTTTTAACATGCAATTTCCCCTTCCTTCTTTTAATTGCAGTTTATTTTTTAAAGAAGTCTGGTCATTCATCCTGTAGAATCTACTACACTATATCTGCTCATGGTGTCTCTGATTAATGTCACTTGTCCTTTCTATTTCTTGTAATCTGGTAAGTTGCATCTAAAAATTGATTTGATGAAGGTTTGATATTCTGATAAAAGTATCTTATGTCAGGAGCACATAATATCTCATAATCATAGCCTTGAACCTTAAGATTCAGATATTGATAAAATGGCAATATGCTAATTGTCATTTCTTCATTTATTTTCTGAAAAACCTCTGTAGAGAGAAACTCCCATGAATGACTCTGTCACCCTGAGGTCAAATGCCTAGGAAAGATAGGCCTCATTCTGTCCTTTATTTAGCGTTATCATGAATCCACAGATTTGAGCATACTTAATGTGTTTCAATTCACAGATATTCTTATTCTCACAGATGCTCACTTGCCCCATGTTGAGCAGTGGGGGCTCCTCTGTTTTGATTCATGAGTCCCGTGAACAAGAGCCCACAGCGGAAAGTCTTTACTAACTCCTTTACTCTCGGATATAAGATGTTTCAGGGTCATCTTCTACTTTTCTTCACACAAACTTGGAATCAGTTATTTCTCCCAGGAGTCCTGACTCCTTCCAATGGAATGGTAAGGAAAGGTCATGATCTGGGCAGGAAAGGTGCTCACTGATAGGAAGATGCTATAATTTCTAGGCCTACCAGTGGACAGAATCAGAAACTTTATATTTTTTAGGAGTATTTATTTATTTATTTTGAGTTGAGGTCTCACTCTGTCTCCCAGGCTGGAGTGCATTGGCACTATCACAGCTCACTGCAACCACAACCTGCTGGGCTCAGGCAATCCTTCTACCTCAACCTTCTAAGTGGGTGGTAGTAGAGGCACACGCCACCATGCTCAGCTAATTTTTGTATTTTTTGTGTGGTCAAGGTCTTGCTATGTTGCCCAGGTTGATCTGAAACTCCTGGGCTCATGTGATCCTCTTGCCTTGGCCTTCTAAAGCACTAGAATTATAGGCATAAGCCATCACACCTCGCCTGAAGAGTTTTTATTAATAAACTGCAATAGTTTAGAATTACATGGTTTTGCTTCATTTTCTTAATTTTGTGTTTATATCTGTTGAGGTTTTTTATTTTATGCTGAATATTTTGATAGTTAAAGACAAAGTTATTTGATTTAAATTAACATGTATATACATATATGTATATATTAATCAGTTTCAGAATAACCACACCAATATTATAACTGACAACATAATTATAGAAAGCAGTGTGAGATCATCTTTATCATTTCTTTCTTGAACTACATTTCATCATGTACAGTCAAATTGGTGTGTTTTGAGACAGATTTTTAGAAAGGAGGTGACTTGAGCACTTTTCATGGAGGGAGGATGTGTCAGGGAAGGGACAACAGAGGATAGAGCTGAGGAAGTGGGGCCCATAGCAGGGAGGGAAGGGCCTTGGGAGGATGGGGTCAAGACCACAGGTGAGCAAATCTAGGTCTCAGAGAGATCGCTCTTCTTCTGAAGTGGGAGGGTAAGGAGACAGTGGGAACACAACCCAACTGAGTTAAAGGAAGAGAATGGAGGGCTTATGCTGGGTGCACATGTACCTTCTGCTAAGGAAAGGGTCAGAGGTGACTACAGGGCCTGACACAGGGTCCTGGAACATCTCAGGGCACATGATCAGAGTCCCACTAATAGTGGGGAGTGAATGCGTCATCCAGCAACACGGAGGCCGCTGTGCCCCTTGTGAAGCGGATCAAAATGCTTGCTCCATTCCCTTGCTAACTAACATTTTATTTATTTATTTATTTATTTATTTATTTATTTATTTATTTATTTATTTATTTATTTATTTTTGAGTTGGAGTCTTACTCTGTCACCCAGACTGGAGTGCAGTGGCTGCTCCTGCCACCGCAGCCTCGACCTGCTGGGCTTCGGCAATCCTTCTGCCTCAGCCTTCCAAGTAGCTGTAACTACAGGCACGCACTACCATGCCCAGCTAATTTTTGATTTATTGTAGAGATGAGGTCTCGCCAAGTTGCCCAGGCGGGTCTCGAACCCTCAGGCTCAGGCAATCCACTCACCCCAGCCTCCCAAAGGCGCGGGATTACAGGCTGAGCCACTGAGCCCGGCTTAACATTTTAAAATAAGTGTCAGTTGTATGGACTTGCTGGTGTGTTTGTCCTTACTGCTTTTGAGGCAGTAGTCACTGTAGTCAAGGCACCTGTGGCCAATTTGGAGCTATGCCCAGTACATCTGTACAAAAGTCCTTTCTGCAATGGTCACAGAAGGACCATAATGGAGAGGGCCAGCTCGTTAAGTGTTGCTTTTTGTGAGTGACTTTCATTTCACAGCTGTCTTTTCTGTTGTCAATAACTTGGATTTTCCATTCATGAACTTAGTCCACATGTGACTCAGCTTGGATACTGTCCTTTCCATGTCTCATGCTGATATGTGACCCCCAGTGTTGGAGGTGGAATCTGGTGGGAGGTGATGGGTTGTGGGGGGCAGATCCCTCATGAGTGTCCTGGTGGTGTCCTCATGGTAATGAGCGAGTTCTTGCATCGTTTAAGAACCTGGCACCTCCTTCTCTCTCTTGCTTTCTCTCTTCGTCCTGCAACACGCTGGCCCCCTCCCCACCTTCTACCATGACCGTAGCTTCCTGAAGTCTCACCAGAAACAGATGTCAGCATTGTGTAGAACCATGGACCCAATACACCTCTTTTCTTTATTCCTCTAAGTTACTAGCCTCAGGTAACTTTATTCCTCTAAGTTACCAGCCTTTACAGCAACACAGATGGACTGATACAGTGTGGTAAGGTGGGACTGCTTTATGGCAAATGCTTTTAAGTCTTTACATCAGATCTGAAATGAAATGTGCCAGGATTACTGAGTTTTGTTGCTGTTGTTTTTTTCTTACTAGAGTTGGACAAGTGATAACTATCCGAGCTAAAGTTACTAGAGCATTCAGCACAAGCATGGAGGTAAGAGGTGCTTCTCCAATTTCTGCCTGTCCTGCACACCCTGTCATTGCTGACGAGGGCAGGAGAGGAGACCTGGAACAACATTCGGAGTTAGTGAGGCTCTGGATTCTAGAAGGCCCCCAAATCTGTAATCAGACTCCTAGGAAAATAACAAGCAGCAGGGGTTCCCCAGTCAACACCGCTGCTAAAATTCAGCACAACACAACATGCTATTTACACAGAAGGGCACGCAGACAGTGAACATGCAAGGAGACCAGCACCTCCTGGTTCTTGCAAGACATGGGTTCTTCGTCTTACTTCTTCTTCTACTATTGTTCCAGCGCTCCTTGTTCTCCATCTTCTCACCCCCAGTGGAAACAATTTCCATGATTAACTGGCTTTTGTAAGGCAGGACAACAGGACTTTGGTAAGAAGGTAACTTTAGAAGGGTTTCCTTCTGCATCCCCTTGGTTTCTGTTCTTCACCATTGTGGATACTGCGTACTTGGGGCTGTTGAGGCCTCTACCCTGGTTAAACGAGCAGGAAAGGAGATGCTGGGCTCATGTTGCACCTTCTGGGTTGGCAGGATCAACCTGAGTCCAAGGCCCTCAGGAGCCCAGCTCCATCAGCCTCAGCCCCAGGAGTTCTTCGATCCCTCTGTCACTAAGGCCTCTCCCTCCTCTAGAGGCTGACATGGTCTGAATGTCTGTCCCCTCCAAGTCTCTTGTTGAAATGTGGTTCTAAATGTTGGAGGTGGGGACTGGTGAGAGGTGTTGGGCCATGGGGCAGATCCCTCTGAGTGACTTGATGCCATAAAGAGTGAGTTTTCACTCTATTAGGTCACATAAGAGCTGATTGTTTAAAAGAGTCTGACATCCCCCTTTTCTCTCTCTGTTGCTCCTGCTCTTACCATGTGACACGCCAGCTCCCCTTCCTCTTCAACCATGACTGTAGCTTCCCAAGACCTCACCAGAAGCAGATACCAGCACCGTGTAGTACCATGAGGTAAATATACCTCTTTTCTTCATAAATTATCAGCCTCAGGTTCCTTTATGGCAATGCAAAATGGACTAATACAGAGAGTATGTGATGCCTCACTAGATGATATTGGCCCATTTGCAATACAAGTGCAAGGTGTTTTTTTGCCCCAAGAGTATGTTTTTTAAAATCAGTTTTACTGAAATATAATTGACATTAAAATTTTCCCATAATTCTACATTTAGAAAACCATTATTATGAGAAAGGCATATAAAATTCCCATCACCAGGCAAAGTCCTCTCATGCTCTCCCTCCACTTTTTTTTTTTTTTTTTTTTTTTTTGAGAGACAGGGTCTCACTCTGTTGCCCAGGTTGGAGTACAGTGACACAATCATGGCTCACTGCAGCCTCAAACTCCTGGACTCAAGCAGTCCTCCAAATCAGCCTCCTGAGTAGCTGGAATTATAAGTGCCTGCCTCCATTCTAAGCTAATTTTTTAATTATTACTTTTTGTAGAGATGAGGTCTCATTATGTAGGCCAGGCTGGTCTGGAACTCCTGGTCTCAAGTGATCCTCCTACTTCAGCCTCCCAAAGTGTTGGGACTGCAGGCATGAGTCACCCTGCCTGGCCTTTATGCCCCTTTGTAATCAGCTCCCTCTTCCCACAGCCCTTGACAACCACTCACCCATTTAAGGCAAGACCTTTTTTTGCCTTTTATTAAATTTTGCATAAATGGGATCATATAGTAAATGCCATAATTTATGTCTAATTTATTTTACTTTGCATGATGTTTTTTATTTCTGCTAGTTATCATTATATTGTTCTCATTCTTCTGTTTATTTGGGGTTTAATTTACCTTTCTTTTTCTATTGTCTTGGAGTAGAACCTTAGGATATTGACTAAATTTTTCTTTTTTTCAAATGTAAGCATTTAAAGTCATGCATTTTCTCTAGAGCATTGTCCTAACTGCATCAAAACATGTTATCATTTCCCTTGTGAATTCTTCCTGACCTCTGGACTATTTAGATTGTGGTGTTTAATTTCCAACCCTTTAAAGATTTTTCCAGACACATCTTTGTGGTTTAGATTTATAATTTAATTCCTTTTTAGGAAGAGAACATAACTTGTATAGTCTCAATTATTTCAAATTTCTTTAGACTTGTTTTATGAATCAGAATATGGCCTATTTGTGTGTGTATTCTCTGTTTGCTTAAAGAGTATGTGTGCTCTACTCACTGTGGGTGAAGGATTCTGGATGTCAGTGAGCTGGCTCATAGCACTGTGCAGGTCTTCTGGAGTCATGCTGATTTTTTGTCGACCTTGTTCCCTTGATTACTGAAAGGAATGAGGAGGTGTCTAGCTATAACTGCGGACATGCCTATTTTTTCCTTTCAATTCTGTCAGTGTTGGCTTCATATATTTTGAAGCTCTGTTATTAAATGCAAACACATGTAGGGTTGTTAAGTCTTCTTCATGTCCTGACCCTTTTATCATTATGAAATTTACCTTTGTATCACTGGTTTTGTTTCAAAATCTACTATATTGGATATTAGTTTAGGCACGCCAGTTTTCTTTTCTTTTCTTTCCTTTTTTTTTTTTTTTGAGTTGCAGTCTCACTCTGTCACCCAGACTGGAGCACAGTGGCCACTCCTGGCCACCGTAGTCTCGACCTGCTGGGCTCCGGAGATCCTTCTGCCTCAGCCTTCCAAGTAGCTGGAACTACAGGCGCGCGCTACCACACCCGGCTAATTTTTGATTTATTGTAGAGATGAGGTCTCACCAAGTTGCCCAGGCGGGTCTCGAACCCGCGGGCTCAGGCAATCCATTCACCTCAGCCTCCCAAAGGCACGGGATTACAGGCTGAGCCACCGAGCCCGGCCTGTTTTCTTTTCATTAGTGTTTGTATTATTTTTTTCCCCATCTTTTTATTTTAGCCTATCCTTATTTCTTACAGACAGCATCCATTTGTATGTTGCTTTTTTTTTCTTAAAAATTTTTTATATATCTTGGTATTTTTTAATTTTAACTTTTTATTTTTTTAATTTTATTTTAAAGATGTGGGATAATTTTTTAAATGTTTTTAAGATGTGGGGTACAACTCAAGATTATGTATATAAGTAGTCATGATACTCATGAAATTTGGACCTCCTATTGGTCCTCACTTCACCTAGTGTGGGATCAGGCACCCTTATTAATGTCATGAACCCTCCTTCCCTTCCCTGGCAGTTTCTCGCTACTGCCAATCCCTTTCTTGTAGTATTATGAAAAATGTTCAGGGTCCACTTATGAGTGAGAATACGTGGTACTCATTTCTTTGTTTCTGTGATAGATCACTGTGTATGATAGACTCTAAATCCATCTGAGTTGCTGTAAAGTCCGTAATTTTGTCCTTTATGGCTGCATAATAGTCCATCATGTATATGTACCACTTTTTTTAACCCCAGTCCACTTTTGATGGGCAGTACAGTTGATTCCATGTTTTTGCTATTGTGAATAGTGCTGCAATAAACGTGTATACAGGTATCTTTTTTGTAGAATGATTTCAGTTCCTCTGACTATATTCCAAGAAGGATTGCTGGGTCATTTGGAAAGTCAATTTCTAGATCTTTCAGAAATCATCATACTGTTTTCCATAGAGGTTGTACTAATTTATACTTTCACCAACAGTGAAAAAGCATTCCCTTTTCTCTGTATCTTCTCCAGCATCTGTTGTTTTATGAGGTTTTTTTGTTTTGTTTTGGGTTTTTTTAATCAAAGTCTCACTTTGTCGCCCAGGCTGGAGTGCAGCGGCATGCTCATGGCCACCCCAGTGTCAACCTGCTGGGCTCAGGTGATCCTTCCATTACAGCCTTTCAAGTAGCCAAAACTACAGGTTCACACTACCACGCCCAGCTAATTTTTTGATATATTGTAGAGACTAGGTCTCACCAAGTTGCCCAGGCAGGTCTCAAACCCCTGGACTCAGGCAATCCTCTCACCTCGGCCTCCCAAAGTTCTGGAATTACAGACTTGAGCCACTGCACCAGGCCACTTTTTTGAGTTATTAGTGGTGACCATCCTAACTAGAGTAAGGTGGTATCTCAGTATGGTTTTGATTTGCATTGCTTTGATGATTAATGACTCTGATCATGTTTCCATGTATCTGTTGGCTACTTGTATGTCTTCTTTTGAGAAGTGTCTATCCATATCTTTTGCTCACTTTTTAATAGAGCTATTTGTTTGTTTTCCTTTCAGTACGTTTGAGTTCCTTGTAGCTCCTGGATTTTAGGCCTTTGTCAGATATACAGTTAATATTTTTTTCCATTCTGTGGACTGTCTCCCTTGATGTTATCTTTTTCTTTGCAGAAGCTGTTCAGTTTGGTGAAGCCTCACTTGTCTCTTATCTCTTATGGCATGGGCATCGGGAATTTTGATCAGGAATTGTTTGCCTATTCCAATTTCTGTAAAGATGTCTCTTGCATTTTCCAGGATTCTCATGGTTTGAGGTTTTATGTTTAGGTCTTTGATCCATTTAATGTTTTGCATGGCAATAGGTAGGGGTCCTGTTTTTTTCTTATGCATGTGATCAAGCCAGTTTTCCCGGCACCATTTACTGAATAGGTTCTTCTCTCCCCAGTAGTTGTTGGTGGAGGCTTTGTCGAAAATGAGTTGGTTGAGAAATTGAGGCTTTGCTTCCAGGATCTCTATCCTGTTTCATTAGTCTATATGCCTGTTCTTGTACCAGTACCAGGCTGTTTTGATATTGTAGCCTTATAATAAAATTTAAAGTCTAGAAGTCTGGAACTACCTACTTTGTTTCTTTTGCTGAGGATTGTTTATGGATCATTTATGATTCCATATGAGTATCTGTGTTGTTGTTTTTAGGTCTGAGAAGAATGATATTGGTGGTTTGAAGGATATTGCAATGACTCTATAGATTGCCTTGGGTAGAATGGACATCTTAACAATGTTGATTCTTCTAATCCATGAGCATGAAATATTTTTTCATTTGTTTGTGTCTTCTTTGATTTCTTTGAGCAGTGTTTTGTAGTTTCATTTAACAATCTCTGCTTCTTAGGTGTAGTGTTTAACCTATTCGCATTTAATGGTCTATGTGGTGGAGCTGAACTCTATCATCTATCTATTAGTCTTCTATTTGTCCCATCTGTTCTTGGTTCCTTTCCCACCATCTTTTCCTGCATTTTTTCAAATGGAGTAATTTTTAGTAATCCATGTTATCTCCATGACTGGTGTTTTAGGTGTACGTATTTGTTTTGTTTTTTAGTGTTTGTTCTGGGGTTTACAATATGTACAGTTAACTTAACTGAGTCTACTGGCAAGTACCATCACACCCCTCTAAGTACAAGGTAATAATCTTACAGCAGCACACACAACTTCCTTCCACATCCTGGCCTTTGTGCCATGACTGTCATGCCTTTATACCCACACATGTTAGAGGCAAACCCCACAATACACAGCTATTATTTTTGTTTTACAGAGTCAGTTATCTCTTGTCATCAAAATAGAAAACTCTATTTTGAGTATGCCCACACCATTGCTGTTTCTGTTGCACTTCATTCCTTTGTGTATCTCCACTTTGCTTGCTGTCATTTTCACTGGTTGAGATATTCCTTTAACATTCCTTTTCTCAGTTTTTGTTTGTGTAAAAGTTTCTTTATTTCACCTTTATATTTGAGATATGTTCATTTTCCCTAGATATGGAACTCTAGTGTGGTGTTGTGTCCCCTTCACAGCAATTTAGAGGTCTTTCCCTCATCTTTGATGGTCTCTCCATCGGTTTTTGAGATCTTTCCATCATCTTTCAAGGTGTCTCTATCAGTTTTGGAGATCTCTCCATCATCTCTGGTCTCTCCATCATCTTGTGATGTCTTTCTATTTTGTGAGGTCTCTCCATCATCTTGCAAGGTCTCTCCTTCATTCTGTGAGGTCTCTATATCATCTTCTGTGGTCTCTCCATCATCTTTGGGCACACATAGTTCTCTGGGAAGTCATTCTTACCTGTGCTATTTTTTAAATGATATGTTTTCTTTTTCTTTGCCTGTTTTTAATATTTTTCTTGTCACTGGTTTTCATCAGATAGATTATGATGCACCTTTGGGTGGTTTTTTTTTTTTCCAAATTTATTCTGCTTGGGTTTTTTTGTTTTTGTTTTTGTTTTTTTGAGCTGTTAATGCTAGTTCTGTGGATTTATAGTCTCTAATAAATTTAGAATATTTTCAGCATGTATGTCTTCAAACATTTTCTCCTATCCACTCTGTTCTTGGTTCCTTTCCCACCATCTTTTCCTGCATTTGGATTATAGAATTTTAGACTGCTTGTTAGTGTTGTTCCACAGATCACTGATACTCTGGTTTTTTGTTTGTTTGTTTGTTTAATTCAGTCTTCTTTTATTCTAT
Source organism: Carlito syrichta (assembly GCF_000164805.1). NCBI lineage: Eukaryota > Metazoa > Chordata > Mammalia > Primates > Tarsiidae > Carlito > Carlito syrichta. Next base: position 593,953 of record NW_007233075.1, read on the forward strand.
ATGCTACATCTGTATGACTTATTTTGTTGTCCTCAACTTCCCTAATCTTTTATTATGCAGCATCTAATCTGATGTTAATCTTATCTAGTATGTTTAAAAAAAAATCAGATACTATGTTTTTCATCTCAGAAAGTCCTTTTTGAGTATTTTTATATCTTCAATTCTTTCCTCATGAAGCTCATCTTTTTCTCTACATTTTATGAGAGGAGTCAACAAATTATGGACCATGTCATAATTTTGTAATAATTATATTATTAGGAGTTAACAATTATGACCTATGGACCAGCTACCTGTTTTTATAAATGAAGTTCTGTTGGAACACATCCATGTCCATTCATTATGTTTTGTCTATGCTATCACAGTACATTAAGAGAGTTGAGTAGTTTTTGTCACAAAACTTGCAATATTTACTATCTAGCAACATTCTTTAAGAAAATATTTGCTGACTCTTGCTCTACATCTTTAAGTTCATGATGCCTATATTTAATTGCTGTTTTAAAGTGCTTTTTAAAATCCCATCATTTATGTCATTTGTTGTTCTATTTATATTACCTTGTACCTAATAATTTTCTTGCATCTAGTAGTTTTTTGTTTTTGTTTTTGTTTTTTTGCTTGCTGAACATTGTGAATCTTGCATTGTTTTGTGCTGACTTTTGTTCCTTTTTTTTTTTTAAAGAGTGTTAGACTTTTCCTGGCAGAAAGATATTGTTACAAATTGAGCCTTTAAAGATCCCCTTTGGATTCCTCTTTGGAAGATATAAAACAGTCTATTATAGGTTAACGTAGCACCTCTTCTCAGTTAGAGTCTTTTGTGGTCTCTATGAAAATGTAGGGCACTCAGTGAAGTCTAACTGGAGGGAATCGAGAGATGCCCAACCGTGTGTGAGCACTTGGGACTGTTTGTGTTATAGTTCCCTAGAAAGTATTTCTTCCTCAAAAGCTGTACTTGTCTGGACATGTGAGATTCCACTCTATGCAGGCTCAGGTTGATATTGACCCAAAGACTCCCATGCATATTCCTGAAATTCTTCCCTTTTGTGGCCCCCTCCTCTCTGGTACTCTGCCCCCCCAAATTTTAACTGCTTAGAGCGCCTTGAATTCTGGCTCCTCAATTCAGCACAGTTAACTTTCCATCTCTAACATAACTGGAGTGTCCTACAGGCTGGAAACTGGGGAGCTGCAGCCTCCTCTCATTTGTTTTTCCTTCCATGAGGATCACGGCCTGTGTTGCCCATTTTCCTGTGTGTGAAATAGATGTTTCCTGTACTTTGTATTATCTAGTTGTTTTTATGGGAAGTAATTCCAATCCCACCAACTCTCATGACACAGTGAAATCCCCCTGGCATGTGTTTTTGAGACATTTGGTCTCCACACACAACTGAGTTAACTGTTGATTAAAAGATAGTATTCAGAACTTGTCCAGAATTTTTATTTGTCTTCACCATCAAATATCAATTTACTTTTCATCTGTCTACTTCTCTAAAAGTAGAAATCTGTGTGGGATTGAGGGTTGTTGGGGGTTGGGAATAGATAGATTAGATATAGTTAATTGGGGGGATGGAATTGGCAGTTGAGGGAAACTGCTAGGGGAGGGAGGGGCATACTTTATCAACAAGGGTAACTGCATAATCAGCATCTGTATACCTAACCCTGAATTGTACCTCACAGCTTTAAAATAAACAAACAGAAGAAAATAGATAAAAATAAATGAATAATTAAATAAATATATTAACCCCCCCCCAAAAAAGTGGTAATCACCATCTAGTTAATTTAGGATTTACCCTGCAAATGCTAATTTGTATTTATGAGTTAAGTAACTTAAAATGAGTCATGGAATATTAATTATTTTGTCTATGCTGTACATGGTAAAGATATAGATGCAGCTGATCTTCACTGTTGATCACACTATGTTGAACTAAGAGGCCTGAGGGTACCTGCTATTTTTAAGAAAACAGTGTGACTTATCTGAGACATGTGGGGGTTATGTTTATCATTGAAAAGTAAGTCCCTGATTTACCAACACTGGCAACATGAATCCTCTGGATAAAGCTTTGGAGCTCTTCACTGCGGAGTCCAGTCCATTTCAGAATCACCATAGTGTCCTGGTGACCTTCTCACTCTCCCAAAACATTAGTCATGAAACAGAGCTATACATGCATGATGCATCTGTAATCCCAGCACTTTGGGAGGCCGAGGTGAGAGGATTGCTTGAGTTCAGAGGTTTGACACCAGCCTGGGCAACTTGGTGAGACCTCGTCTCTACAATAAATCAAAAAATTAGCTGGGTGTGGTGGTGCGCACCTGTAGATCCAGCCACTTGGAAGGCTGAGGCAGAAGAACCATGTGAGTCCAGCAGGTCTAGACTGCAGTGGTCATGAGCGTGCCACTGCACTCCAGTCTGGGTGACAGTGAGACTCCAACTCAGGAAAAAAAAAAAGCAAGATGCAACTCTGTCCTTGGTACTTTGGTGGTAAAACTCAGAGACTAAAGGCTAAAATCGTTATGGTACATCTCTCTGGTGGTTTTTAAGGAAGTCATGCATATCTTGCCTCAAAAGCCTACTTACTAAAAATGGAATTAGACAGGGTTTATCATAGAATGCCAAATTTTTCAAAATTTGAATATAAAACTGTAAGTATAGCATGACATTTTATATATTCATGCATATGTACATACACATTTCATATAGCTTTATATGAATTTAAATATAGATTTATATATAAATATATATATATTTATATATATTTATATATATATAAAGCTAGAAGAAAATGTACCTAAAGTATAATAATTATTGTCTGTGGGTGATGAAATTACTGATAATATTTGGACACTGATAAAATTTGGATTACTGATATATCTGGATAGTCAGAAATTTTCCATGGTAAATATATATTTTCTATATATATATATATATTTTCCATATATTTACATGGTAAATATATATTCCATATATTTACATGGTAAATATATATTTTCCATATATTTACATGGTAAATATATATTTTCTATATATTTACATGGTAAATATATATTTTCTATATATTTGCATGGTAAAGATATATTTTCTATATATTTGCATGGTAAATATATATTTTCTATAAGAAAAAGTTACTTGTTCAATTTTATAGAACATCATTAGAAGAGTAACATTGCTGAAAAATTCTGGTTTCATTTTTTAAAATTAAGGGAAGCAATGGTGACGTCAATAAAACTAACTTGAGGCCGGGCGTGGTGGCTTAGCCTGTAATCCCAGCAATTTGAGAGGCCGAGGCGAGAGGATTGCCTGAGCCCAGAGGTTCGAGACCAGGCTGGGCAACTTGGTGAGACCTTGTCTTTACAATAAATCACAAAAACTAGCTGGGCAAGGTGGCGTACATTTGTAGTTCCAGCTGTTTGGAAGACTAAGGTTGAAGGATCACCTAAACCCAGCAGGTCAAGGCTGCGGTGACCATGAGTGTGCCACTGCACCCAGCCTGCATGACAGAGTGAGACTTCAACTCAAAAAAAACCACAAAAAAATGAACTTTGATGCTGCAATCTGAACTGTTGCCTGGATGGCTGAGTGAGTGTCTGTTTCTTTTTCTTTTTATTCTAGATCAGTATCAGGGTCACGGTACAGGATGTGCTCACTGGTATTGAGAAGCTTGTCAGTGTGGCTTTCTCGACATTTGTAGTCAAACCAAATGGAAATGAAAAGGTAACTTTTCTTTGTGAAGAAGCATCTAGCATGTATCCATGGACATAATAACAATTGCGTCAGAATTATTATGGAAAAACAGACATTTCTTTTACCATGTGGTACACATTCCCAAGATTTGTTAATCACCAATATTTGTCACCAAGTCATCATTCTGTGGTAACAGCAGAAGATCAAGTGTACTAGAGAAAAGAAGATGAAACCAGTTTATAAAATACCAAGATACATTGTTTTAAGTGATCTGAAGGTTAATTCAGTTTTTTTAAAATATTGCTTACTGGTTTAGTTATTTTGTGATTACATAACTCAAAACTGAGTTAAAATAAGATTGTTTTTAAAAAGCTGGAGCAATTAGCAAGCAGCTGCATGTTATGAACCTATCATTTCTTAATACCTGAAGGAAAAGTGTCACCGTGACTGAGTTACTGAAGTTTCCACCAGCTCTGGGGCATCTGGGCAAAACCCTCAAAGAGCTGCAGTGCCTAGTGACAGTCCTGCTGGTGCAGTGGATCCCATAGGCTCCCCCTGGGCTGCTGGGCTCCTCCCTGGCTTTTTCTTCGGTGTTGGCGTACCTGCAAGAGGGTCGCCATCTAGACTAAACATCGCAATGATTCATCTAGGATTAGAATCATTTACTTCAAGGATAGCTACAGGGAGGGCAGTGTGGCTTCTCCCGGCCCGAGCGGCAACGAGGAACCCATTCTCTGTGCCTGTCATTCAGACTGCCACTCCTCCTAGCTGGGACAAGGCGTTGCCTCCTCTGTGCCCAGCAGAGGAACAGCAGGGCAGGAGGTCAGCACTGGGTTGGTGTGGCAGCCACCCATCCCCTGCACTGGTGTGGCAGGGACCCCACAGAGCTCCATACCCTGGGCTCTTTCCCCACTGTGGGTCCTAGTGCCAAACAAACCACAAATCAAATTAATATATATGTTTTTCAAACTGAAGCTCATATGAGCTGATTATATTATTTAAAATGCAGTTTTCTGGGCCACATCTGGGACCAATAACAGAATTATAGTGTAGGAATTTGGAAGCGGTACTTTGACAGGGCAGGGAGCCCAAGTCCCTCAAAATCTAGGATGCTGAGATAGACCTTGCCAATCATTCTGTTTCTCCTGGTATCTCCACCATCTCCAAACTCTTGGAAATGAGAAAGCCTGGGGTGGGTGCAGTGTCCCCACTTCTGAGAGTAAGTGACAAAGGACATGGAGGAAGAACAGAGTCAGCATTTTCTCCAGCCTCAGACGTCTCCCTCTGACTTCAAGGGTGTGTCCCCCACGTCAGTGCAACCTCCCCTCTGCTGAGTAGCTGGTTTCTGAAAATGTGAGATCAGGTGGCTTGGGATCTGCCATGATGTGCTGGTTCAGAGAACCCTAATCGTTAAACACCTCTCCCCAGTCAACTCATTGTGAAGACAGCCATGACACGTCAGCGGTCTGATTTGAGCCAGTAGGACTACTTGGATCTCTATCCAAAGTGAGTTTATTCCAGGATGAAACTGGCATTGATTAACTAGACTCAGTTCAGGCCAGATCGTGGAAGGACTCACAGGCTCCCACAGAAATGCTCGTGCAAGGCCTTCCTGAAGCGAAGGCAGGAGTCCAGCAGGAGGGGCAAGGCACAGGCCAGCATCAGGAGTCCAAGGGTCCAGGCGCAGTCAGCCCTCAATGTCCTTGTCGTTCACAGGAGATGAGCATCGTCGGGGAGTCACCAGGATGTGTGGCAGGTATCGTGGTTTCAGGAGAACTGAGGCACATATTTACCCAGCTGTCTTTATACCCTGTAGCCACACAAGTAAAACAGGACCGCATGAAGGATTAACCCGGCACACACCACCCATCCACACGTTTCCAAGCAGAATAGATGTGTTCTAGATCACCCACCTGGGTCTTCATCTTGATCTTGACCTGGGTCAGGACAGATGTTGAACGTCCTAAAAATGAGCTGGAGCCATCCCTGTCCAGATCAGGATGACCCTCCCTCACACAGGGTTCAGACAGGCATTCAGGGAGGAGCATAACCCTCGATTCTGTGGTGTCACATTTTCAGGTTTCTAGGGGATGGCAAGAGCTTTATTCTCATGTCCCAATGACTTCAGTTCACTTATTAGAGAATGTTTTCACGATGAGATGACATTTCTAACCTGCGAGTCCCTCATGGTACAAAACAGCTTTCTCTAGAACATATTCATTCCTTCCCTCTGGTAATTTTGTAAAAGATAAAAAAACACTTCTTGGTAAGAACTCAGGGAGTCATAAGAAAGTCCCTCTCTTCATTTGTCAATTTGAAGAATTTTTTGTTTTTGTAGTTCTATTGGAAAACTTTTAAATCAGGGAAAATTTACAGAAAAAAAGGCTTAGAACATGTATCTTATTGTGTAAAGTCATAATGAAGCTTATATTGATTTTTTAGTTTAACCCTTTTACTGTTTAACCCAAAGATACTTGCCAGCAGTGCTTGTGGCTATAGCATTTACCCGAGTTGAAAAAGAGAGAGTGAAGAGAATTACAAAATATAATTCTCTTCTTTCTTCCTTCCTTCCTTCCTTCCTTTTTCTTTTTTTCTGTGATTCTTGTTAGGATTAAAGACAAATTCTGTTTAGCAATAACTCCAAGAAAAGTTTTTATATATTATTTTTACATTGAAAACCAATCAGATATGCTCCAGCCTCAAAGGGCATGTTATGTAAAATTATATGAATGCAGCACTTTTTTTTTCTAAATAGGTAAAGGGTTAAAAAAATATTTTAAGAAGAGTTTAGTCCTAACATGTTTAGTTGAAAACACTCATAAGTGCTCTATTCACTTGAGTTACAAAACCATGGGGCCCTAACTTTGTGTTTGCAAAATTCATACTGTGCTTTCATAATTTAACAAGGCAATGAGAGAGATGTTTTTCTTTCTCTAGATTCATTTGAAGTCGATAACACTCCTAACCGAGCAAGACCGTGTAGAGCACGATCTGGCTTCCGAGAGAAGGAAGGTTCGATTACAGCACGAAGAGACCTTTCACAGCCTGATGGTGGAGAGTGGTCCATGTCACGTTCAGTAACTCTGCTCGCAGGAGCTTCTGTGGTGTGGCTGTGATTGCCAGGGAGTCTTGTCTGAGCGGACACACATTGGCACGACATCCACTGCTCAGTTCCACCCAGTGCGAGCTATCCATGCCCACCACATGCCAGCACTGGCTCATCACAAGAGGGGCAAAGACGGAAAGGAGGAGGGCTTTTGCTTTTGAGAAGCGTTCGGTTGATAACTGGAGACAAATACATGCATAGATCCAAAACAGCACAGAGAGTGCAGGCTCTGTTCTGCCTTCTTAACCCAACTCACTGCAGTCATCCACCATCCAGGTAAAAGTCGTTCTGCAAGCCGGGCTCGGTGGCTCAGCCTGTAATCCCGTGCCTTTGGGAGGCTGAGGTGAGTGGATTGCCTGAGCCCGCGGGTTCGAGACCCGCCTGGGCAGCGAGACCTCATCTCTACAATAAATAAAAAATCAGCTGGGCGTGGTAGCGCATGCCTGTAATTCCGGCTACTCGGAAGGCTGAGGCGGAAGGATCGCCAGAGCCCAGCAGGTCGAGGCTGCGGTGGCCGGAAGCGGCCACTGCACTCCAGTCTGGGCAACAGAGTGAGACTCCAACTCAAAAAAAAAAAAGAGAAAGTCACTCTGCAGAACCTGTCCTTGCTCAGATTTCAGCATTTGGGACTATGTCATGTTTCTAAGAATGCTGAATTGAATATGCCGCCAGGAGAGACAGCGGCAGCCAGGCCCCGCAACCCACTGTTACTAACACTGCGTCCGCCTTTCAGACCCCAGTGATGATGAAGAGGAAGGAACTGTGTCTACAAAGGGCACCTTGGTGCAGAGCCTCGAGCTGGTCCTTCCGCCCCATGCTAACCACCACGGAAACACGTTCGGGGGCCAAATCATGGCTTGGATGGAGGTTGTGGCCACCATTGCTGCAGGGTTCTTGGCTTTGACCCTGGGCTTGTGCTCTGGGGACCCATGAAAGAGAAGAGGAGGGTCTGGACTCAGCTCTTGGGCAAGTTGAGTAGGCCAAGGGAAGACAGAGGGAAAGGTCACTTGCATCCAATGAGAAAGCCACAGCTCATCTGCTTGCTCGCCTTGGGGTCTGTCTGTTCTTTTGTTTTAAGGAGAATATTGAGTCCTTGGTTCAAAAGCAAAAGTGGAAGGATAGTTTTTTATTGTTGTTGTTTTTAATGAATTGAAGTTTCACTCTGTCACCCAGGCAGGAGTGCTGTGGCACACTCACAGCCACCCCAGCATTGGCCTTTTGGGCTCCGGCGATCCTTCTGCCTCAGCCTCCCAAGTAGCCGTAACTATAGACACACAACCACACCTGTCTATTTTTCGATTTTATTGTAGAGACGAGGTCTCACCAAAGTGCCTGGATTGGTCTCAAACCGCAGGCTCAGGCAATCCACTTGCCTCAGCCTCCCAAAAGTGCTGGAATTATAGGCTAAGCCACTGAGCCCGGCTGGAAGGACAGTTTTTTTGTTTTCTGGGGGTTTTTTTGAGTTGGAATCTCACTCTGTTGCCCAGACTGGAGTGCAGTGGCCGCTCCCGGCCACCGCAGCCTCGACCTGCTGGGCTCCGGTGATCCTTCCGCCTCAGCCTTCCGAGTAGCCGGAATTACAGGCACGCGCTACCACGCCCGGCTGATTTTTTGATTTATTGTAGAGATGAGGTCTTGCTGCCCAGGCGGGTCTCGAACCCGTGGGCTCAGGCAATTCACTCACCTCAGCCTCCCAAAGGCTCGGGATTATAGGCTGAGCCACCAAGCCCGGCTGGAAGGACAGTTTTAAGACCTTTTTCTGAGTTATGTATATTGATCTTGTGACCTTGTGACTCACCGCAGTGAGAGTTTATGACAAAGTAAATGCAGAATAGAAATGGAGACAGCCTTTCCCCTAAAAATAGGGTCTAGTTATACGCCCTCCAAAGAGAGTATTCCTTATGTGGGGAAGGACACTTGTCCTTTGATCCATGAGTGAGTCCTTTAAGTGTGGAGCTGAAGAATAGTGTGGACATATCTGCCTCCCTCAGCCTTTCTCCAGCCTGGGCCTGTGATTCCTGAGTCCACCACCATGGGCTGTCAGGATGGGTATGACTCAGGTTAGAATATGAGGCATTGGTTTTGTATTAGGAGGTGCATCCACTGGGAATGAGGCCAGGGCAGAAATCTCACACAGAGCCGAAGCAGCCATGATGCAGGACCCTGGTGTCTCCTATGATATCTGCAGGGATGTGTTCTCTTGATATGTGCAGTGCAGTGGTATGTTTCCCTTGAGCAAGAGGGTGGTTTATTTAGAAAACAGACTGAGGACTTATCTGTTGTGGCAATTCATGGAAGGGTCAGCAGTTTATGAGACTCTCTGGACATGAGTGCTTTCTTTTCTCCCCCCACCCAGACTTCACGCTCACCCCCTCCTGAAGTCTGTGGACATGTTTAAGTTTCGGGGACCGTCCACAGTGGGAGACTGACTTGTCTTCAATGCCATTGTCAACAATACATTCCAGACCTGGTAATGTGTATAACATGTGCTCTGAGGCTGCTACAGACATACTCAGACTTGCATAGATGCATTTTTTCATTTTAGTTCAGTCTGGAGGTGACTTTAAAGTAATCAATTCCTTCTGGGTTTTTTGTTTGTTTGTTTGTTTGTTTTTCACTCAATCTCTAAATCCCTTGAACATGCACTTTAACTCTTTGTCCTGCTTGGGCCTCCTTGCATGGCGTGCAGGGAACAGGTTGAGTCTGTCTCATAAGGATGACCACATGTCCCAGCTGGCTAAGCCTGGCCCTGGCCCTACTTATCATGCTGGCATGATTCTTAACTCGTCCACTCTCAAAGGGTCTCGCTGACTCTGTTGTCAGTTGGTTCATGGTGGACATGGTGTGGACCACCACAAAGTCCACACCACTTCCCAGTTATTTTCTTCCTCTTGATATACAATGAAAATATTTGACTCGGCATTTTTTTCTTTTTAAATGTAAAAAAGAGTACCTGTGTTTCCAGGTACTCTAATTTCAGGGTTTGATTGTTTTTAATTACAAAAATATCGCTTTTAGGGAAGAACACTTGACTTTGGCACAGTTTAATCCCCTCCCCCCATTGTTACAATGTGTTCATGGATATAAAACCCCACCTGGCCTTGTTCCCACTTGAAAGTGGGAACACACTTGGGGGCTTGTGCAGACCCATTTGTGAGCCTAAACACAGAGTTTAGTAGCTGCACAGATTTGCTGACAACAAAAGAGAAGGCCCAGGCTCTCCTGCTTGTGTTACTTGCTTGAGATGGAGCGGGTGCAGGACAAGGCAAGCCTGACCTGTGGTTCTCCCTACTCTCTACTCTGTGTGGCCTCACAGTGCTGAGATTGGTGTCCGTGTGGAGGCCTTTGACTGCCGGGAGTGGGCTGAGGGCCAAGGCCGCCATATCAACAGTGCGTTCCTCATTTACAACGTGGTGGACAAGGAGGGCAAACTCGTCACCTTCCCCAGGATCAAGCCTGGCTCCAAGGTCTGTTGTGATCCTATGAGGCCCACACCCCTTTCTCTTGTGAGTCTTTCTTTCACACCTCACAAAGCAGAATGTGCCTTTTCTTCTTTATTCCCAACTCACTCAAATCATGTGTTGGAATGTGGGCCCCGGAGACCCCACCCCTGCTGCTGGGCCTCACTGCTGTGAGCAGCACGTCATCCCTGCATGCCGTTCCTGGGTCTTCTCCCACTTCCTGGCACTCATGCCAATGCAGTGCCACATTCGTGGGAACTGTGTCTTTCCCTCATCCTGATGTTGCCCTATTGCCAAGTTTACCTTTTTAAAAGACAGTAGTAAGACTTATGTGCCATCCTGATAACAGAAATGATGGTAATCTCCACCTTTAGAAAGAGGAAGAAAGCATCTGTAGAGGTTACGCATTCATCCCTGCACTGGCCCATGTGGGTGGAGGTCCTGACTCTGTGAGGTTGGCTCCAGTGAGACCCGCATCCCAAGGAGCCCTTTCCACTTAGGAGATGGACACTTGAGGACTGTAGCACTAACATGCTTGAAATGTATTGATTTTAGTTTGTTTTTCATTAAGGATTATCTCAGACGCTATCGGGGAGCTATTGCCCGCAAGAGAATCCGCCTAGGCAGGTACGAAACGTAGGAGTGAGAATTGTGTGGGGTCTTCTTTTATCTGGCAAGCTGTACCATCAGGAGCCTTCCCTGCAGAGAGAAGAGCTGGATCTTCCTGTCTGTGAGGGCTGACCACTGGTCTATAGAGACTGTCCTTCTGGAAGGTTCCACCAATGAAGGCAGCTTTTTAAAATTCCCAATTTCGGTTCTAGAAAGAATCCTGGGTACTGTTTTGTGCTAAATGCAGGGGGCAACTGCCATGTAACGTTTTAATTTTTTCCCCCCAGGAAATATGTCATTTCCCGCAAGGAAATGCATACACTGGGATAGAAGCGAGCAGGTGATGGTTTTATAATCAGGGTTTCCCTAGAAAAGTCATTCATTGCAAAAAAGACACCCCCTTTGCCTGACTTGGGCTGTGCAGACATGGCTTAGATGACAGGGGACTACATCAGCTAGTCCTGTCAAAATGAAACACAATGAGCAGCTGGTATTTGGTGCCAACCTGCTCCACTGTCTTGTTTGACTTCTACATTCAGTTCCCAAACTACAGACCAGGACGTTTTTGACTGTAAGATGTAAAGTGAGATCAAGTCTACTTGTTATACATGAATTATTAATCATGCTGAAGGGTGACCTGGCTTTGCTCAGGTTTCCAGTGCCAGTGACAGCAAGTTGTCAAGGACAAGTCACTGCATCAGGGTTCTAAATGAAGAGCCTGGAGTAGAAATAATGCTAGCCATGGTTGAGCTCTACGCTATGCCTCCACTAACAGTGCTCATTTTTAAAAAAGAAAACACCTGATCACACATCGATGCACTGAGCATGCAGCGTTTCCAACCTCTCTGTCCTAGGCCTCTCTGAGTGATGGCAACGTGGCGGCCCTCAGGAAGCTGGCAGCCAAGACGGGTTGGGAGGTGACCAGTATTGCAGAAAAGGTAGGACACGTACAGGCACTGCCCACTCACCACCCCTCATGGGTGGATGGTGCAGTGGTGGGTCTGCTGTGTCTCTGCTGCTGTGAAAAAGGTCTTTTGCAGAAATTCCTTCTGAGGCAGCATCTTTCCAACCGTCCATCCACACTGTTGACATGGAGTCCTTCCAATGCTGCACATCCCTGCCCTGAGCTCAGTTCATCACCCCCAACCCCCTTCTCTTCTCCATCTGCCTGAGCCCTACCTGCTTTTCAGGGTCCAGGACCAAGGTTTCCCTGAGATGCCTTACCCACCACCCCTGCCATGAGGACATCCCCCTGCAGCAATCCCTTAGTCATGGCTTATTTAAAATTAATTTGTCAAATATTGCATGCAATCTTATAGTATTACTTCCACAGCTGCCTGAGCTTCAGGCTTTATGTAGCAATTGAACTTTGTTCAGATGGCCTTCTTTCCCTCAGGAGATGATAAACTTCATAAGAAAGAAATCTTGTCTTGACCTATCACAGTATTTTGCAATAGGTTTAAAGGAACATATATCACAGGTTTAAAGGAACATATATCATTCAGATTTTAGTTTTATCTAACTTCAGAGGTTTCTTAGGAGACCTTCTGAAGTGCGTGCCCACCCAACCAGGCTGTAAGCCTCTGAGGGCCAGGGCTGATGATGCTTACCACCACACTAGGTCGGGGAGCACCTGGCACTCAGAACACCCAGGGACACTGGCCCTTTGGCTGTGTCCATGGTTCATCTGCTCTGATGTTCACCATCACATGTCCTGGTCTTCCTGGGCCAGCTCAAGCCTATGCCTGGTGTCCCATCATGGCTATCAGCAATACCACAGTGTTCCAGCTGGGATAATAATCTCAACATTCCTTCACTCTAAAATCTGAGTATGTTCAGAGGTTACTTCACAAAGTCTTTTCAACTCTCACTTTGACCTTCTCAATATGCTTTGCTTTTGGTTTTTGCTCTTATTATATCCTTGTCCTCACTATTAAATTCTTTCAGGGTCTTTCTTCTGCCTTGGGATCCAGTTTGGTTTCTGTCTTTAGGACAGTGATGCAGAAGCAGGTTTAGCAAACAGAATCATTGTCTATCTTCATTTCTCATAAAGATGCTTCAATGCCCGCTTTATCTGGTAAAGCCTGACTTTTGGCATCACAGCCAGCACCTGACATTCAAGAACAGCCAGGGGAAGAATAGTCATGTCTGGAATGAAGCAAAAGAATGTGTTTAGTGGAGTTGTAGAACACGTTAAAACTTTAATTCTTTAGGGGGTGTGGCCAGAAACAAGCCCAGGCTGATCAACTTGCTAATGCTGGGAGCAGCCATCAATGATTAATTCTTCAGTACTGTAAAAATACTTAGTAGAGGTCATTTTGTAAAAATAAAGAAACATTTCTGTGGTATCTCTGTTGAATTAGAACCCTACCTTTTTAAAGTTTATAATTATGATAAAACTCTAATGTCTAAAAATCTGATAAAAGGAAGTTTTTTCTTTTTGAGTCATTCTCCTCTTTTCTCTCACTTTTTACAGCATTTGTATATTGTTAATTTTAAAATATGGCTCTATTTTTAAAATCACCTTTTAGTTAAATAGTTCTTACAACACAACTGTCTGTTAAGAATCATACTAATTTAAGAGCTGAGTGTGATTGCCTGTAATCCCAGCTACTCAGGAGGCTGAGTTGGAAGGATCACTTGAGCCTAGGAGTTCCAGGCCAGCCTGGACAACATAGCAAGACCCTCATCTTAAAAAAAAAACCAAAAAACATATCTTAGGTTTTAAAATTAATACTTATTTTCAGTATAAATTAGTTATATGGTAAAAGTTTGTCCAATTTTGGAATGAAATTGGACAACATTTATGGTTTTAATGCATTTCATTTCCATGTATAATGATGGAGTTAGTTATGGTGGTAATACAAGGAGCAAAGTTGTAATTTGGAAACATCATGCATGTACCTGAACCAGGTGAAGAATAATTATAAGGTAGTTTATAAATGGGTGAGAGATTGTAGTGTTTACACTTTGTAAAGGTCATCTCTCAAGCAATTCAAAGCAAGACAGAGACAGCTTCAGGGAGGAAGGGATTCTTACATCCTTGAAGACAGTGTGAAGAGTGGACTACTGAGGGGGAGGAGGGCTTTCCTTGGCCTGGAAAGTTTAAGCCAAGTCCTTGTGGTGGAGATTAGCATGTCTTGGAGACTGACCTGACAGGTATGGCTTTCATTAAGGACTAGCTGAGGATATGCTGGGGAAATAATGGTGGAAGCCAGAATGACATAGACCAGCTGGAAACCTGTGCTGGGGACAGATCTTAGGACAGGAACCAGACCTGAGTGGGCTATTCTTGTGGGAGCTGAGGAGGGGCGGGCTCCAGAGCCCCACCTGTCCACTCCCTCCTGTGGTCAACTCCAGGTGCCTCCAAGGAAAAGCAGGGCTCCCAAGGCTTCTGTGGGAACTGCTTTTGCCTTCTTCCCCGCAGTGTAGTCTCAGTAACATATTTATCAAAAACGATAAAGAATTCTAAAAGATTTTGCTGTTTCCTCTTACACTATTTGTATAACTCATCCAAGCCCAAATCCAAATCCAAACAGACTCTTATTAGAACAAAATCCAGTATCACTAGTAAGATGTTAGCAGGCTCTAGAAGATTTGGGGCCTACTGTGACTGTCATAGAATTGTCAGGGGACTGACAATCCAGCCACCAAATGGCAAAGAAAACATTTGAGTTGGTTACAAAGGAATATATCACCTTCCTTCCTGAGCACAAAAGTGAACTCATTCCTTGGGACTAATTCCTCGAGGGCTTTTCTACTAAGCAGAAGCTGGCCTTTCTCAACAGGTTTGAAGGGAACCAAACTGCACATTTTCTTGTCCACAGTGTCTGCACAGTGTCACTGGCTTGAACAGCAGCTCACCAAGGACTTGGGGCTGCCCTTGCCTGCTGGAGTAAAGATCAGAGTCTTACTTGTTCATCAATACCAGATCTGACACTGGGCACATGAAGGGAGCTCATGCAGGGCAGACATTAATGGCAGAGGCTTAGTTGGATGTCCCCTTGGCCCCAGGATGGGAAGGCAACATGACCAGCAGTCTGAGGCAGCTCCCTAAGAAGCACTGTGTCGCTGCTAGGGCTGCTGTCACAAAGGGCCACAACGGGAACTTAAGCAATGGAAATCTTTCATTCCACAGTTCTGGAAGCTGGGAGTCTGAGAGCAAGATATCAACAGGGCTGGTCTCTCCAGGGCTGTGAGGAGACTGTCCCATGCTATCTCATGCTCCTGGTGGCTGCTGTCCATCTTGGTGTTCCTGGGCTTGTGGACATATCATGGGGTATCTGCCCCCACCTTCATCTTCACATGTGTTCTCCTAATGCACCTGTCTATGTCCAAGTTCCCCTTTTTGTAAGGACATCCACCATGTTGCATTAGCCCACCTGCTACAGTATGGCTCTATCTTGACATTTTACATATACAATGACCTGTTTCCATATAGGGCCACATTCTGAGGTCCAGGAGGCTAGGACTCCAACATTAGGCTAGTGTGGATGAGGACACAACTCAACTCTTTGCAAGTTCTCAGCAACATCCTACCCACATCATCCTGCCAGGGTACAGCATGGCCACCCCAAGGCCAGAACACGCCTGGGACTATGGAGCCTCCCTGGCTGCTGACTTCAACTCTAAGATTTCAGACCCCTGCAACTGGCTGAGTGTCCCCTGCCATTGCTCTGACCAGGGGACTGACAATCTCATCCTCTCTCTGGACTTACACTGGTGACCCTTGTCCTATAAATCCCACACTGGGGCAGAGTCAGGCAGGCCCATGCCAGTAGGGTGCATCTCACCAGCCAACAGAAGCCTCATCCAGAGTTCTCTCAGTGCTTGATAAGTGGCCACCCGCTTAGTTCAAGTCTTCCTTGGCAGACTGGATTTAAAGATGGACCTGGCACCAGGTTCCCTGGGAGAGGTTAAATGGCATTAGCAAGTCATCCCTCGGTTCCCTTCTGAGCTGTGTTCAGTTAACTTCTCACTTCTCATTCTCTTACTGATGGTACTTTTGTTAAACACAAGTTTCTTCTCCCAGTCTGATTTCCCCTCTGCTCAAGTCCTTGGTGAGGTCTTAGCCTGGTGTTTGTCATCTTCCAGCATGCTGCCTGAGAATAATTACAAGGTGGCAGATTTCAACCCTAACTTCACAGTGTCCTGAAAGAGACAGAGAAAGTGGGCAGGGTGGAAGGTGCTCTTGGATGAACACTCATCTCTGATTATTGTCAAGACAGTGGAAGGACAGTACCGAGCAGGGCAGATGCACAGGTGTCGAGGTGTGTGCCCCTCACCTGAGGAATAACAGGCCTAAGCCCAGGAGCCGTCCCCAGAAGGACACTCCCCTCACCTGAAGAACAGGAGTCATCATCCCACCAAAAGGATCAGTCTTGGTGACTCAGGAGTGAGGGCATCTTTGTGTTTCAGAACCCTGTGGAGAGTTGAGTTGTCTGGAGGCAGCCGGCCTGCTCCCTGAGTCCCCAGCCCATTTGAAGACCACCTGATACCCTGGGGAAGCGTCTGGGGCTGGGCCTTGCTTCCATTCTCTGAGGGGAGGAGGCACTGGCCAGCCTTGCTGCCTGGTGACACCCCTGTTGTTCCCAGGTAGAGGCCAGGAAACACCACAAAGAGATGAAGAAAGAAAGGCCTGTTTCTCATTTTTCATAAGAAAAACTGTTGCAGGAGATTAAATAACCCACCCTGAAGTCACATAAGGTTGGAGGACACAGCACTGCAGCATCCTGGCCAACCTACAGGAACCAAGCCTGTAGAATGAACTCTGACGTTGCTTGGTGTCACTTCTGGCAGTGCGGGATGTCTTTGCCAGTGCAGTCCTTGACTACACATATGTGTGTGGCTTTTAATGTAAGGCCTCAGTTTCATTTGCAATTTAATGTTTCATTGTTCTCTTTTAGATAAAAATATACACTCTGGAAGAGCAGGATGTCTTGTCTGTTTGGGTTGAAAAGTGGGTGTCAAACCCAGTGCATTTGGCCTATCGCCTCCTGTCTGACTTCACCAGGCGGCCTCTGTGGGATCCCCATTACACGTAAGAACACATTTCAAGGCATTTCATAAGAAACTTGATACCACGGAGAAGATGTCTCCATGTTGCAGTCACCTCTGTTGCCCAAACGTATGACCTCTGTTTCATTAACTGAAGAGTTGTTTAAAGCTTGCTCTGCACAGAATACT
This sequence comes from Carlito syrichta, assembly GCF_000164805.1. NCBI lineage: Eukaryota > Metazoa > Chordata > Mammalia > Primates > Tarsiidae > Carlito > Carlito syrichta. Next base: position 610,985 of record NW_007233075.1, read on the forward strand.
GCAACTGGCAGTATTGAGAGATGCAAGACAGAAGTCACTGTGCCCACATATTTATCATCTGCCCTGAGCTGACAAGTCTCACCCACATCGACTGCAACCCTCCCAATAATGGCAAGGCTGGCAGGGTTCCCTTTAGCAGAGAGAGTTCTAGGACTTGCCAAGGTCACACAGGCAGGATTGCCACAGCCCAAACAGGAACCCAAGCCTGTGAGGTTCTGACTTCCACACTCTACTGCAATGCCCAGCCTCCTTACCCTTGAGACATGAGGATCTGCCGTCCTTCCTGTTTGGTGTTTCACCGGTCGTCCTGCTCCAGGTAGTGGCCCTCCCTGGGGAGAAGTCAAGGAAGCAGTGATTCCCGCAGGAGCAGTTCTTCTTCTCTCCCTGTCTGATCAGTTTCTGTCCTGTGGGCTCACAGTCTTTCTCCAGCCACTGCTCGCCTCCTGCTCCTTCATTCAGCCTCCTCTGCACTCCCCATTCCTGAAACCCAGAACAGAGACGAGCACCTTGCCCACAACCTGGTAGGCCCAACTGCCCAGGGCTCCCCCCCCCACCACAGTACCCTGCAGGGCCTCACATATACCTGTGGGTGGGAGTAGAGGATGAGATGCACTTCCTACTGTGTCCAGGTGACTGCTTCTTTCCTAAGCCTGACAAGGTAGAGTTTCACCTTAACATTTCTAAAACTCACTGTGATTGTCACCAGATAGAAGATAATTAACACCACCACAGAGAAACATCCTGGGACCCTAGTCCCATGTGCGTAGATACCAAAATGGCCCATCCTGGCTAATGCTCTCACAATGAAATGTGCGGAGAGAAAAGGAACACTTCCTAGCTTTCTTGCATCAATTTTGTAGATCCCCTGTAAGTTCATAGTTTTAGGAAGAACAAACTACATTCACGTCATTCTTTTACCATGTCCCTTCCACCCTTCTCGATGCCACTCGACATTCTGGCTAAGCTGAACTCCAGCGAATGGAGACAAGGGAGTTAATTCTGATTCCACCACCTGCTATCCTTCTCCCAGGTCCTGGGCCAGGTGTGTTCACTCAGTCTTCACAACAGACCCCTGGACATCACACTTACATTTTACAGGAGAGGAACAGAAAGACTCGCCACACGCTTCACATCACAGAGTCAGCAAGTGGCAAATCAAGAGTCGAAAGGCAGCGTCTGACTCTAGACTTGGTGCTCTCTCCAATACGCCACCTTTCTTGTTCTAACAGTCCTTCTCGGGCTGTTAAGTAACTCACCAGTCTCCAAGACACTTCTATGGGATGCCAGGAGACGACTTGTGGAGAACAGCCTAGTGTCTTTCTCTGCGGTGTTGAGGCCATGTCCCTCACATCAGAGTCACCCTGAGACCAAACCACTCATTCTATAGGCCCACGAGCAGCAAGGCTGGCTCAATAGGGGAGGTGGGTGAGCTGAGGGGCAGATGCGGACACCAACAACGGGGTTATGCCGGCAGATGAGGGAAGCGGGTGCTGGCACTGGAAATGTGTGCCGCTTTTTATTGTTGTTTGCACACAGGTCCTGTGAAGTCATAGATGGGGTGAGTGAGGATGACCTATTATACCACATCACTTATCCTGCAATGAATGGCGATAAGCCCAAGGACTTGGTGGTGCTTGTGTCATGAAGAAAGTCTCTCAAAGACGGGTGAGTCCACATAGTCCAAGTGTTAAAGCAAAATTTATGGCATAGTATAGAAATTAAAAGTTGATAAAAAAGTAAGGAAGTCAATGTCAGCATTTCTGGCCTTGAATGATGTTCATTTAGATTGTTTCCAGATGGATCTTCAGCTATTATCTATGAAATTAATAATCATCTATTGAGTGCCAACTCTGTGCAAAGGACCAAGAAAGACTCCCAAAACAGTCCCCTTGCCTTAGGATGGAAAACTGATATTTAGGAAACCTTCTAACCATTCCATTGTCAGTAAAAATGCAGTGGAAGCCAAATAAAACACCAGGAACTGGCCTAGGATTCACAAAGGCTCACCTGCGATAGGCGTTGGCCATGGGTGTAGCCTGGGGCTGTAGGTTAGGGCTTCCCTGTGCCTTGAACTATAGAGCATGCATTGGTTCCTCAGGGGGTGCCCCAGATTATCCCCCATGTGTGAGTATGAAATGATGTTCAGTGCAGGATCATTTATTATGTCAAAAGATACAAGAAATAAACAGAAAATCCATCTTCTACAGTATGGTAAATTTGTGCAACAGTTCTATGCCATTGTCACAGAGGATGAAGCAGTTATAGAGGACTGACAGAGAAAGATTCGGTGCTAGATGAAAAATCAAAAATAGACTGTAACATGATCATATCTATATAAAAATATGTGTGTACATGTGCTCACATAAATGTCATTGTTATACATTTATAAAAAGGTCTAGAGGGCATTTATAAAAAGTGTTAAGGAACATCACTAAGGGTACCTGATCCTAAACCAGAGGAAGTGAGGACCAGTGGAGGCCCAAACTTCAACTGCACATAGACTGCTTATGTACCTAATCCTGACTTGCACCCCACATCTTCATAATAAAAAAAAGTGTTAAGGGTGATCACCTCTAGGGTGGGGAATGGGATGGGATTTGGATTGGATGGGGGGAAAGACTTCTGTTTCCTCGACTATAGAGTTCTCTATTGCTTGAAGGGTTTCTTCTTAAAAACAATGAGTATTGTCATGTCGTGTGTGTGTGTGTGTGTGTGTGTGTGTGTGTGTGTGTGTGTGTGTGTGTGTGTGTGTTTTGAGACAAAGTCTCATTCTGTTGCCCAGGCTGGAGTGCAGTGGTGTGATCAGAGCTCACTGGAGCCTCAACCTCCTAGGCTCAAGTAGTCCTATCAGCTCAGCTTCCCAAAGTGCTGGGATTGCAGGTATGAGCCATCCTGCCAGGCTTGGGTATTGTTTTTTAATTTAAAAAGGGAAGGAGGCTGAAATTACAACCCGTTAGGGCACAATCAAACTTTAGTTTGGCAGCTGATGGCAGCTTTATGGAGTTGAACAAAGTTTTGTAATTCAGGGGCAGAAAACCCCTGTGGCCCTTATTCCTGTCCCCACCTTGAGCGCAGCCACAGAGAATGTTGTCTGAGACAAGTCACCCAGAAGCTCTGGGCCTCCACAAGTTCACTTCTACCTACATACAAATATTGCATGAACTATACGAATGTGTTTTCTAGCAACTGACCTTCACATCTCACAAGAACTCAGTAAGTTTCTTCTCCTCTTTCAGGGACACCTACACAGTGGCCGTGAGGTCAGTGGTTTTGCCGTCAGTACCACCATCCCCACGGCATGCCAGGAGTGAGATCATGTGTGCTGGTTTCCTCATCCATGCTGTTGACTGCAGCTCATGCATCGTAGGTTGAATTCATTGGCTCCATCAGATATAGAGACAGCTCTTAACTGTCCCAGGCATCCCAGTTATAATCTAGTCCTTTGTGTCCATACTAGGGGATACTAAGGTCATCCCTTTAGATCAGCTATTCCTGACAGTCCCCAGATTAGGGTCATAGCCCCCCACACTCACAATATTCAGATCCCTGCTTAGAACAGTTCCAAGTCAGTAAGAAATTAACACACTATGTTTTCTTTTTGAAACAGGTGTCTTACTTTAACCATATTTCTGCCAATATCCTTCCTTACTTTACTGGAAATCTTGGTGGCTGGTCCAAGTCCATTGAAGAAACAGCAGCCTCTTGTATACGGTTCATAGAAAATGCTACTAACGACAGGTTTACAAGCACATTGTAAGTGGTCAGCTTTCGATTACCTGTCACTCAGCTTCCCACTTTAATTCTGGGCACACTTGGCCCTGACACTTGGCAAGCTTTGGGGCCACAAAATAATGTAATATCAGTCTAAGCAAAATGAGACTGAGAAGAGGTTTGAAAACAGAATGTATCTCAAGTCAGATCCCAGTGATTGGAATCAGCATCCAACGAGCACTGCTCTGGGCCATCTGTGGCTCTGCCTCTCCGGGGGCACAGAGAATGGGAGATTGCCTAGATGCAGTATTGTATGTCCTATGAAATGGCACAAATTTAGTTCAGATTATCATAAATGTTATTGAGCTGCAGAGATGGAATGTGTTTCATTTGAAATTAAAAAAAATTTAATGACAATTTTCTAAGTTGATTAGTTGATTAACGTGTGGCGTTAGTCTGTGTGTGGCATTGGTGTGCGTGTGGCATTGGTCCACCTGTGGCAGGAGTCTGTGACAGGCGCGTCTGATGAGATTTATTACATATCCCAGAGCTTTAAACTAGGGAGACATTAGGCATAGGGGAAACCAATCAATTTCAGTAATAGGAACAACTTTGCTAATGTCATTGAACACATATCCCAGGTGACCTGGTGTCAATTGCTATACACACACACAAAGTTCCTGAAAATGTGACATTGTAGAGAAAGAGAATACAACCGCAACTTCCTTCATAGCCACAACACGAGCATTTTACTCTCTGGACCTCAGCACTCACTATACTACCCTGTACTGGGTCTTCACTCACAAGACAAACCAGAATACATCAAGCTAGCCTCCTTTACATCAGTGGTTGCCAACCTTTTTGGTATCAGGGACCGGTTTCATGGAAGACAATTTTTCTACACACTGGTAGGGGGGAGGATAGTTTCAGGATGATTCAAGCACATAACATTTATTGTGTACTTTATTTCTATTGTTATTACATTGTAATATATAATGAAATAATTATACAACTCACCATTTAAAAAAAGAGGCATAACAGGTGGGCCACATGCAGACTAAAACAAGTGTCAAATTCTGACTTAAAGCCTGCCACCAGCTGCAGCTGTGCAATTTGAAGTACATCAACTCACTTACCACTCACTGATAGGGTTTTGATGAGTCTGCAAGCGACTGTTTTATTATGGTCTCTGTGCAGTCAAAGCTCACTACTAATGTTAATCTGTATTTTTAACCACACCCCAGCACTAGCATCACCACCCCAGCTCCACCTCAGATCATCAGACATTAGATTTTCATAAGGAACATGCACCCTAGATCCCTCACATGCTCTATGAGAATCTAATGTCATGGCTGATCTGGCAGGGGGCAGATCTCAGGCGGTCATGTGAACAATGGGGAGTGACTGTATATCAGAAGAAGCTTCACTAGCTCCCTGCTCACCTCCTGCTGTACAGCCTGGTTGGAGACTCCTGCTCTACACTATGTGTTTCCAAGGTGAAGATGTCCTCTATTGCTGTTTGGAGCAGCCAACAGGCAAACACAGCCTGCTGATGGTTTGTGAAAGGTCCCCCTCTGCGTTGCTCACCCTATCATCCTTCACACAGCCAAGCCTGGTTATGAGAACGTTTACTTGTTCTGTGGGTGACTGGTGTTCATTTATAGAAACTTTGGGCTGTTCTGCTACTTAATGAATTTACATTTATATGTAGTAAGAAGAGTGGATATATGGATTACAATAACTATGCATTATATTCCAGAAGTAGAAAGATTTTGAGAATATTTTTATGTTTTAAAAAAGTGAACAAAGTTAGTAATAAAGGGGTTACACTAAGTTAAAATTCTATATGCTAAAATGTCAGACCTCACTTCCAATAGCGATACTTCCAAACACTGTCTGCCTAGGCTAGGTCTTTGAATTTATATTTTTTGAAATTTTTCCCTGAATAGTGACAGCAACATTATGAGTTTGGAGGAGTAGAGTGACTTTAACTGGATTGCTTTGAGACATAAAAATGTTGCTCATCTGATTTAATACATGAGTATAATCTGTACCTGCATTCTCTAGCCCGAGTCACATGTGCTATTTAGCTTAAATACATGTGAAAAATCTGTTCTTCTACCACCCCGGCCCCACTTCCAGTGTGATTAGTCAATCTGCTAATCACTGGATGGGTGGTACAGACACCAAGCATGTCTGTTCTCAGAAAATTCTGGAGACAGTGCTGGTCCACACAGCCTGCCCAGTCTTACAGCAGCAGGCCCTGGAGGCCTCCTGTCTTTGCCCGTCTCAGTACCAAATTGTCCCTCCGACCCTATCCAGAAGATTTCACTTTTGTGCTTCTGAACAAAAACACAGGCCTCACCCACCTGCTCTTCCTTGGGTCATTTGTCCCAACCACATTGTAGCACTCACTTGTGGGACACTTAGACTTGGAGACCCAATTGGGCCTGGGAGGGAAGCCACAGCAGGGCATTAAGGCTGTAGCAGAAACTTTTACCACACCCCACATCTGGTGTCTTGACAATGACCCAGGTACCTGCAGCATTCCAGTTGTAAAACTCAACAAGAGCTGACTTTGTGCAGACCCTTCTAGACACTGTGGTCCCAGCAAGAAGCAGAAGCGAGCTGATTACACCATAAAGAAAATACATGATGCAGGATACTAGAAGGTCTGTCACATGGGAAGATAAAGTGGGATAGAGATGCTGAGTGTGGAGAGGGTGGCGTGAGGGGGCGCTGATATTTTAGTAGGTGGCCAGCACAGGCGCCACTGAGGGTAGAGGGGGAGAACTGAGAGGGTCTTGGATGCAGTGAGCTTCCTACAGGAGGACTGGCCTGGCAAAGCCCCTGGGGGGTGGGGGGGAGG